>NC_083102.1:73116969-73225371 GCF_949774975.1 Lagenorhynchus albirostris
AACCTACCATATCAACGAAAGACATGTATATTAAAATAGATGACTTGGTCACTGAATTGCATTTATTCAAGGTTAATCTGAATTATTATTTTGTTTATTCTCCTAATAAAAATATTTCATTAGATTAGCTTTTAAATCCTTTAATCTGGGTACCAGAAAGGCCCTGAAATCAGCTCTGAGCACCAGCGGTAAATTCCGTTACACTCCTGCCAAGATTATATCTGTTTTGAAGACCCATAAAAGACTTCCAAGTTTATGGATTCTATGCCTTTAATAAACACTGTGCATGTTTGGTTCTTAAAATATGGTGTGGTATTGGATGACTCATTCTTTTCCAGGTTAACAGTCCCTTCCTGCGGGGATCTAGGTAGAACTAAACATGGGGAAGTGATCAGAGACACTGGTCATTGCTAGTCACTTTTAGAGTGAAGCCCATGAAAAAGAAGATTCGTGAAGACAGCAGTTTTCATCGCATAATTGTCTCAGATTTCTCTAATTTGCCATGTTAATCAACATTTACCCTGGCATTAGTAACTTAAAATTATTTTAAAATCCATTGTCCAATAATTATCCCATCTCTTCCTTCAGCATACTGTGGTACTTATAGAATTTTGGACAGTCATTTTTCTTTATTTTATTTTATTTTTTTCCAGACAGAATTTAAAAATTTTATTTATTTATTTATTTTTGGCTGCAGTGGGTCTTCGTTGCTGTGCTCAGGCTTTCTCTAGTTGCGGCGAGCGGACGCTATTCTTCGTTGCAGCGTGCGGCTTCTCACTGTGGTGGCTTCTGTTGTTGCAGACCACCAGCTCCAGGCACGCGGGCTTCAGTAGTTGTGGCACGCGGGCTCAGTACTTGCTCTGTAGCGTGTGGGATCTTCCCGGACCAGGGCTCGAACCCATGTCCTCCTGCATTGGCAGGCGGATTCTTAACCGCTGTGCCACCAGGGAAGTCCCATCATTCTTTAAATGTTAGCCAGTATCTTGAAAGAAGGAGTGTGTCCAGTTTTTTTGGCATCAGTGGAGTAGTTTTTTGAAAGGAGTACATAATTATGAATGATAAGCAATAGAAAGCACACATATTTCATTCTTTTTTGGGAAGGTTACAGTGAACTAAGAAAACTTGAAATATTGTACCAAATAATCACACTTAAGGCATCTGTTGTGCTAACGTCATAGAAGGGAGTCTAATTGTGTGTGTATGTGTGTGTGAGAAAGGGAGAGGGAGTGAGGCCACACATGGGTGTGTGAAGATCTGAACTTACTTTTCCCTTCTTCCCCAGTGACCCCAGAGCTGTATCTTTTGCTGTTCTTTGGTTATGACCCCTGCTCCCCATTTACTCAGCTAGAAGGCTTATCATCAGCACAGGTATAGCTGAAGCCTTTATGTGGTCATCATGAAAACTGAGATAATAATTCATGGAGCTGATAATTCATGTGGTGTTTGATTGTAGTGCCAATGGGGAGAATTTAAATACTTTACCATTTTAAATAACTTAGTTCAATTATTATAAAGAGAGTGACTGATAGAAACAGAGAAGACTGACTGGACTCTTAACCCATTGCAGGATGTAAATTAAAGGTTGTCTTTTGTACCTTAGTCCAGACATTTTACACAATTATCGTCTCAACAGGGTAGAAGAATAAAAGGAGCGTGCTTCCTTTGCACATATGTTTTTCTTACAAATGGGGGTTGGAAGAGAGGAGAGACAGAGAGACAGAGAGAAAGAGAGAGGTATTCCAGGTTGTTAGTTTGGAGAATTAACCTGACAGGGATGTAAGTTACATGGTTGTTTTAAGTATCCCTCATGTTAATTTATCCAGATATCTCAAGTTGGCAATAAAACATTATGAATCTAGAGGCAGAAAAAGTTCCCTTTGTTATCTAAGAAATAAAGTCGTGTCTTGGGAGGTGACAATAACAAAAGGAATGTTCTTCGAAAATAACAGCTTGGTCATTCTGATCGATAAATTTTTTTAAACAAAATTACAAGCCGAAGAGATATTGACATACTATATTTTCAGCTTCTTTGGCTTCCTTCTTGGGCTGATGTTTAAAGGATTAGAATGAAGCTTACCTTCTGTGTGTTTTTGAAACTTCCCACTGATCAGCCTCTGAGAAAAATGCACTGGTGTATCATGTTTCTAACATTTAAAGATCTAATTGGGATATTGTTCTGTACATGCTGTTAGACACTGTAGTGACAAGAAGAGTCCTAGCCCACATTGGCCGGGAGCCAATACATACTTTCCCTGAACAAAGTGCAGGATAATTAAAGTGCAACTACCGAGAAAGCACCTCAGAGCACACACAAAAATAGCCATCAGTGAAGTGTTGGAGATCACGCTCCTTGGGAATCTCAGGAGCCCGTTGCTACACTCACTTCCCTATTCTTTTCAAGTACAGTTCATCAGAGATATTTTCTTTTTTCCCTCACGTATTGACAATTATGTGAGAAGTTCTCAATTAAAAAAAAATTAAACTAATATCCCCGTCAATCATCTCTGCAAAATTACCTGAAGAACACTGTTAGGAGATCAAATATGATATAAAATTTAAGGGAAACGAGGCATTTTAGAAGCTTCATTTTAATTACAAATGGAGAACTAAGAACTAAATAAAATGCAGGGGGTATTTTTACATCAGTCACAATTCCTATTCAAACAGCCTATTTAAATGTGCGCAGGCCTTTCACGCAGAGCCACTCAAATGCCCTTGCATAGCAGGTTCTGCAAGGAAATCAGGAAGGCGTTGGGATTGTATAAGCCTACAACATGACCCCGGGTAAGCTCGGTTACCTTTCTAGCATAACCATTTAAAAAAACAGTTTTTCCATTCACTTTTCAAAGCCACAATTTTGTGCAGATCATCAAGCATTGGGAACCTCTGAGGAGCTGGTTCCTACAGTGAAACCTAAACGATTTACACTGGAACTTCCCAACACCACTAAAGGGAACAATGCAAATGAATCCCTTTTGCGGTGAGGGGGAAATGGGATCCTTAGAAAGCTTCCTTATTCAATGAAACCTACCAGTTTTTTACTCTTAAAATATGATTCCATCCACAGGGCAACTTCAGAATGGTTTCTCCACATTTCTTTAGATCATGTGTAAATCAAGGGCTGTTCAGCAGATACCACGGATAAATCATCCATATTTTATTCCTTCTCTTTTTATAGAATGCATTTGCAAGATCAATTTCTGATTCTGCAGAACTCCCTTGACCAGGTTAAACTCTAGCTGGCTTGCTTTTTTATTTTGTTTTGCCTTTCCCTAAGTGACCCTCTGGAAACGTGATGATAGTCTAAGTTCAGTACACAATCGTCTGGCAAGGTCAAATGGAGAGTTATAACAGACAGGCGTCTGTTTATTTACACATGTTGCTGTGCTATGCTGAGTTAACCTCAGCACATTCAAGTTTTTAAATCATACAACTTGCTTTCAAATCAACTTCCTCATGACAGCTGAAGGATTCGAGTCAATAGCTAGCTAATGTTTTTTTTTAAAAAATTAAATCTCTTTATAGGGTCACTTAATGATTGTTAGGAAGCTTGATGCAGCCCCCAGGTGGAAGACTGCCTGCAAAGCATAAAGAATGAGCTGCTCTCCCTCTGCCACAGCCTCTGCTGATTTACAACCACTTTGTGTTTGATGCTGGACAGGATAATTTCATCAGTCTCCAACCCTTGTGATCACGTCCCAAAATGACTCATCAGGTGAAGCCCCGGCGGAAGATTGCTTGTCACCTGTAGGAAGTAGCTGTCTGTTCTGAGTACTCTCTCCTCATAAATGTAATCATCTGTTAGTTATTCGTTGAGCTATACTTCATGGGCTCGATGGAGTGGCAAGGGCAAGGGACCAACTCTCGGTGGGGAAACGCTTAGAAACAACGCTAGTGCCCATTGTATTTTTGTTTCTTCTCTCTCATCTCTTTCTTAATGTTGGGAGGGGAAGTGTACATCTGCTCATTTTTGAAGGTTACAAAGGAAAATATCCATGTTACTACACTAAAGAATATTTTCTTAATTTTTAAAAATTTTACCAGTGAGGAAATGGACTTGGAGATGGTAATTTGCCAAATGTCAAACAGTTGGTCAGGTTTGCCTGATTTTCAATTCTTTATTCTTAACCAATTAGCAGTATTCCAGAATAAATCAATGTTTAAATGAGGTGATACAATTGCCTCTCTTACACTTTTAAGCCTAATCTAGAATGAAATAATTTATGTATTTAGGCATCATGTTTAATTCAATCCAATTCCTAATTAGCCACTTCATTAATTCATTTATTGACACAAAACTACATGCTGGGTTCTAGGGATCTGATGGTAAACAAGGTAAATACGGCCCTTGCCCTTATGGGGCTCACCTGAGGGGCAGGTTATACTGTAAATTACTCTAATGCCTGGATGATTACTGCCTATAAGGGCCACAGAGGAGAAGTCAAGGGCCATGCATGTTTATGTTTTATTATTTATTTATTTACTTTTTTGCGGTACGCGGGCCTCTCACTGTTGTGGCCTCTCCCGTTGCAGAGCACAGGCTCCAGACGCGCAGGCTCAGCGGCCGTGGCTCACGGGCCCAGCCACTCCACGGCTTGTGGGATCTTCCCAGACCGGGGCACGAACCCATGTCCCCTGCATCAGCAGGCGGACTCTCAACCACTGCGCCACCAGGGAAGCCCCATGAGCATGTTTAATCAGAGTGACTGGAGAAAGCCTGCAGAGGACAGGCCACTTGAATTGGGCCTAGATGATGTCTGCATCCCCAAACGGCACAGGGCTTTTCAAGGGCCAGCGTGCACCAGAGCCATTCACAACACAACCTAACTTGTCCCAAATCAGTGCATGATTTCTCTAGTATATCTTGGGAAATTTTGGCAGAAATGCTTCTGGGACGTATGCAGTGGGGTTGCCTTGGCAGCTTGGGGAGGGAGAATAGCAGAGCCTGGGATGGACAGGGAGTTTCGAGCTGTGCCCAGCAATCCCACTCACGGAGTTTGCTCTGGATCAGTCTCTTTATCATGGGGTACTGAGTGGTGCGTGAGACACGGGTATAGGAATTTGAGGCAGAGCCCATGCTTGAAGTTAGAATTCTTGGTGAGTTTCAAACAGGATCTCAGACAGCCTGGTGGGTCCTCATCCAGTTTGATTCAGGGCGCTGAGAAGCATTCCGGGTCTAGGTAGGTACAGTCCGGGAGCAGATCTGAAATACAATCAAGATGTACAAGGAATCTTATTGGTTGCCATGGTGAGGATTAGATCATGTCCTGGGAAGGGCTGAACCTGTGGTTGGAAGGGCTGAGCCAGTGGTTGGAAGGCCTAAACATGGAAACTTCCAGAGCCCTTATCTATTCCTTTGCTTAAGATGAACTTTGCCGAGCTTGTAGGTTGATCCTTCTACCCTGATGAACTGGACCAGAGTATCCTTTCCATCAATAGTTTTATTTTAATAATTGAATTCCTGGTGCACGAATTTGCTTTCCAGATCAGCAAATACATCTTTGTCAGAGTTTACTCTCTGTCCCCAGAACTGTAGCCCTTTGGTTGGCATTTTACTCAAACTCTTACCTACAAAAAAGTAAAAATCAGTGCTCCTCGTGAGGGAGTCATGCTGATGTTCTCTGGAAGACCTAAGACTTTTGCCATAAACAATACAACCACATCAACAAACGGTTATTAAATACCTAGTACATTCATGGTGTACTAAAGTCATGGTGCCGTAAAGGTCGGAAGAGTCACCGGAGACATGGCATGAGTCTACCTCTGGATGCTGCAGAGTATGGAATTTACTAGTACTTTTTTCTCATATGGTCCCAAATACACCTCTGTGTGGCTTGATGTTGTTCACTTTGTAGTATGAGAACATAAAGTAAATTACTTTTAATTATTGGGTTCTGAGGCATTGAAAATTGGTACTTCTGTCACCAAAGACGGCAGTGAAATGGGGGAGAATGGTACAGGTGTAAATCATTTCCACTTACTTACATTCATTAGAAATTGCCAAGTGGATTCAATTTTTATTCAAAATATAAAAGTGTTCCCAAGCTGGGAGGTGTCATGGTCAGCTAAGAAAAAAATTTTTATGATCAAATTAAAACACAGAATGCTGGGAAAAAAGTTTATTAAAGATGTTGTAATGAGTTACTTCTAACCATAATGTTCCTAGTAGGCACCAGAGTAACAAGGGTTTCCTTTTAATAAGGTTGCATCTGTTTAACAAAATCATATCAAATGAAGATAGAGAGAATGAAAAAATAATATCTTTGGCAATGAAGCAGTCTTTTATGGCATCACTGCCATTGGCCATAAGCACAGACAAAGTAGAATACTGGCATCAGGGATCTTCTAAAAGCAGCCCTGGAAGGCATAGATTTGACACAAGCCAAATCATGTATTCCAGAATTGCCTTCTGTAGTTGTGAGACAGGTAGTCTACCTGCTTCAGCTCCATTTGGAGAGCACTGACTCCTCTGAAGCATGGCAAGTGTCCCAGCCTTCCTTGGAGGAAGGTGAGTTGGTCCACTGGGAAATGGTCTTGTAGAAAACAAGTCTAATGGCGGCTGGTAACTTAGGTATGGAGTTCTGCAAGACAGAGGGAAGGCAGTTTTTGCAAAATGAAACAAATGTCAAGAGTTCATGGGAAATCACACTTTTAAAATAGACCATGATCTTTTTCTAAACAATTATAACTTAAATGAAGAGAAGAAAGTAATTTGGACATTCCCCCACAAGAAAAGGAGATGGAGAGCTTTCTTTACTCTTTAACAAAGCTCCATTGTTTCCTTATGATTTTGCTTTATGGAGTTTAAATTAAAGGGGAGCAACTCTACGGCAAAGCAAATCTTTGTTTTAAAACATTTAAGTAGCACCTAAATTGGAGAACTTCCTCGAGGGCCAGTGCTTGTTCTGAGATGAATTTTTTTTTTAATTGAAGTATAGTTGATTTACAATGTCGTGTTAGTTCCTGGTGAACAGCAAAGTGGTTCAGTTTCATATTCTTTTTCATTATGATTTATTACAGGATATTGAATGTGGTTCCCTGTGCTATTCAGTAGGACCTTGTTGTTTATTGAGACGAATGTTTTTAAATTGGAAATATTTCAAATCATTATCATGTAAAAGCAACTACAAAGCAAGAAGTAAACTACCATTAATACCATATGATTTTAAGTAAAGAGTGTCCCAAGAATCTTAGTGAAATCCTCTCAGACATCCAATGTATACAATGAATTGACTTCTCTTTTAAGCACCCAGAACTTACGAGATATGTTCTAACCTTGGGACAAGAAACAAAATGATCATTCACATTCTCTTGCAGCATCCTGTTAAGGAGCTAACTTATCCCCAGATCTTCAAGGGCTAGTTGTCCCAGTTGTTCTCTTCACTCTGGGATAGAGAATCTTTAAGTAAAAAGTTGACTTCCTTGGTAGGGATTGTAACCTGGTACTTTCAAAGTAATTTTATTAAGTTTCCCACATAATTATAATTGAAGAAAATATAAGGGTCATTTTCTTAACACATCATTACGAAATCCTCCACTTTCAAAACTATTGTTTAAAAAAGGGAAAGTAGCCTTTCAGCAAAAACTACATTGGAAAGCATTATAGCATATAGAACAGACATAAGACTTTTTGATTTACTGTGTTATAGGAAAGACAAATGAGAGTTTTAATCTTTTAAGAAATACTTCTGAGTTTCTCTATTTCCATTTTCATGGAATTTCATGAGGACATCAATATTAATATCATGGTGGCTGTGAGCCAAATTTCAGCAATACGTGGACTATTTATCTTTTTGCTCTTTTATTTTGTAATGAAAATGTATTAAATGCAAAAAATAATTTCATCAGTCAGTTTTTTAGATGTTTAAAAACATAAGGGCATTAGAATTAGCTTATCCAAAATTGTACACAATTTTTGGAGTAATATTTAGTCCGAGTGAGGGTGATAAGCACTAAGATCCTGTAAGCCCAAGATGTAGGAGCATAGAGCAAAGACTCAAGAAAAGTCTCATTAAAGAGACGAAGGGTAAATGAATGATTGTGAGTTAGCCAAGAGAAGAACTAGGAGACAAAATGTTCCAGGCAAAGGGAATAGCATGTTCCAGAGCCCAGAAATGAGACTTAGCAGTTTATTAGGAGATTTAAAGCTATAGAGTGCTGGGAGAATGGCAAAGAAGGGACCGAAGGGATAAATGGTTCAGAATGCGGACTTTATCTCAAGCACAACAGTGGTTGTTGGGTTTTAAGTATGGGATTGGTAAGATCAGACCTGCATTTATTAAGATCAATTTCATAACTGCTCAGGGGGTGGATTGTTGTGGAACATTTGGATAAGCAGTTAGCAAGATATTTTATTTAGAGCACAGATTAATGTGAAAAAAATTATGAAAATTTGGACAGGGTCCAGACTCTCTCTGGCCATATATAACATACCCAGGAATTGTGTGATATCTATCAGGAGAGAAAGCGTTAAAAGGTTTAAAGCCTAGAGAAATATGATGGCTGAATTGTTACTCTTGTTGGTGAGATCATTCTGGCATTGACAAGATTTTTTGCCCTTTATCTATTGCAACTAAGAAAACACCCCATAGTTAGTAGTATAAAGTTACTATTCATTTCATATGCTCACAATCTATTGGTCAGGAATTTGAGCAGGGAGATTCTACTGCTTTATGAGGCATCAACTGGGGTCACTTGGTAATATTCAGTCAGTGACAAGTCTGGATAGGAGGGCCCAAAATGTCCTCACTCGCGTGTTTGGTGGCTTGGCCAGGATGGCTGGAAGGCTGCACTAAGCTGGGCCAGTCTGTCTCTCCACATAGTTTCAGGATGTGTCCACATGGTCTTACCAGTTGGGTGTTCAGACTTCTTAACGTGGTGACTCAGGGCTCCAATAACAAGTGTACTCTTTTCGTTTTGACCGTTTCAGTTCCAGCTGACATATTCCTTTAAAAACTTTGTGGAATTTTAGTATATCAAGTTATATTCCACTCCACAAAGTTCTTCAAGATAGGTCCTTCTCTACCTTGGGCTCCCTGAGAAGCTGCTGCAGGACAATGCCTCTAAGATTCTTAGAAGCCTATCGTTTAGTTGAGAGAATCTTGAGGGAACATTTTTAAGCTCTTTAGAAGACCTTTTGTCTAGCTGAAAATATCCACAAGTTTCATCTTTCTGAGGTTTTAACAAAGAGTTGTATAATTTCATCCTTAACTTCATCTTTACCCTGAAACATTTTATTATGCTGGAATTCAGTCCTTGCCCCAAGGCCATTTCTTACTTTGAGAATCTTTTGCTATCTTGAGAGACTATCCTGGGCCCTCTACATTGCCTCTAAATACCACTCAAAAACTGAACAGTTCCTCTGAGAGTTTTTATCTTCTCATGCTTTATTATAGGGAGATTCACTTCAGGTTTAAAAATATATAATGGCTCAAAGTAAAGGAATGGAAAATATGTTCTATGCAAATGGAAACCAAAAGGGAGCAGGGGAGCTATACTTATATTAAACAAAATAGACTTTAACTCAAAAGTTGTAAAAGAGACTAAAACGGTCATTATATAATGATAAAAGGATCAATTCATCAAGAGGACATAATAACCATAAGTATAGATGTACCCAACATCAAAGCACATAAATATATTAAGCAAATACTAACAAATCTGAAGAGAGAAATAGATAGAAGTATGATAGTAGGGGACATCAATACCCCACTTTCAACAATGGATAGATCATCCAGACAGAAAATTAATAAGGAAATGTTGGACTTGAACTATACTGAACATTCCATCCAACAGCATCAGAATACACATTCTTCTTAAGTTCACATGGAGCATTCTCCAGGGTAGATGGAATGATAAGTCACAAAACAAGTCTTAGCAAATTTAAAAAGAATGATATCACACCATGTTTCTTTTCTGACCACAATTCTATGAAACTAGAGATCAATAACAGGAGGAAAACTGGAAAATTCACAAGTATGTGGAAATTAAACACCATACTCCTGAACAGCCAATAGGTAGGTCAAAGAAGAAATCAAAAGGGAAATAAAAAATTATCTTGAAACAAAAATGGAAACACAACCTACTGAAACTTAAAAGCTTATTGTATGCAGCAAAAGTAGTCCTAAGAGGGAATGCTTACAAGGAAAAAAGAAAGCTCTCAAATAAGCAACCTAATTCTACACATCAAGGAACTAGAAAAGGAAAAAATGAAGCCCAGAGTAAGCAGAAGGAAGGAAATAACAAAGATCAGAGCAGAAATAAATGAAATGGAGACTAGAAAATACTACAAAAGATCAACAAAACTAAGAACTGGTTTTTTGAAAAGATAAATAAAATTGATAAATCTTTAGCTAGACTGAAAGGAAAAAGAGAATGAAGACTCAGATAAATAAAATCAGAAATGAAAGAGACATTATGACTGATACCACAGAAGTACAAAAGATTATAGAAGACTGCTGTAAATTATATGCTGACAAATTGGATAACTTGAAGAAATGGATAAATTCCTAGAAATATACAACCTATCAAGACTGAATCATGAAGAAACAGAAAACCTGAACAGACCTAAGGAATAAAGAGATTGAATCAGTAATCAAAAACCTCCCAACAAAGAAAAGCCCAGGTCCAGATGGTTTCCCTCGTGAATTCTACCAAACATTTAAAGAAGAATTAACACCAATCCTTTTCAAACTCTTCCAAAAAATTGGAGATGAGAGAGTACTCCCAAACTCATTGTATGAGGTTAGCATTATCTCATACCAAAGCCAGGTAAGGACAATACAAGAAAATAAAACTAAAGGCCAATATCCCTGATGAATATAGATATAAGAGTCCGCAAAAAAATATTAACAAAACTAAACTCAACAAGATGTTAAAAGGAACATCACCATGATCAAGTGGGATTTATCCCTGGGATGCAGGGCTTGTTCAATATACACAAATCAACAAATGTGACACACCACATTAATAGACTGAAAGATAGAAAACATATGATCTATTGAGATGTCAATAAATGCAGGGAAAGCATTTGACAAAATACATGTTTTCATGAATTGATGAAAGAAACTGTCAACAAATTGGATGTAGAAGAAATGTACCTCAAAATAAAAATGCTTTATATGGCAATCCCACAACTAAATTCATACTCAATGGTGAAAGGTTGAAAACTTTTCCTTTAAGATCAGGAACATACAAGGGTGCCCACTCTCAACTACTCTTATTCAACATAATGCTGGAAATCCTAGCCAGAATAATCAGGCAAGAAAAAGAAATAAAAGACATCTAAATCAGAATGGAATAAGTAAAATTGTCTCTGCTTGCAGATGATATGATCATGTACAGAGAAAATCCTAATCACTCCACCAAAAGTAGTGTTGGAACTAATTAAGAAATTCAGTAAATTGCAGGATACAAAATGAACATACAGAAATCAGTTGCATTTCTAAACACTAACAGAAAAATAAAGAGAACAATTACATTTATAATAGCATCAAAAACAATAAAATCCATAGGAATTAACTAAGGAAGTGAAATGCCTGTACACTGAAAACTATAAAACATTGATGAAAGAAACTGAAGAAGACAAAAATAAATGGAAAGATATCCATGTTCATGAATCAGAAGAATTAATATTGTTAAAATGTCCATATTGCTCAAAGCCATCTACAGAGTCGATGCAATCCCTATCAAAATTTCAGTGGCATTTTTCGCAGAAAAAGAGAAAACAGTCCTAAAACTCATATGGAACTACAACAGACCTTGAGTAGCCAAAACAATCCTGAGAAAGACAAGCACAGCTTAAGGCATCACACAGCTTGATTTCAAACTATATTACAAAGCTATAGTAATCAAAACAGTATGGTACTGGCATAAAAATAGACACATAGACCATGGAAGAGAATTGAGAGCCCAGAAATAAACACTGGACCCAAGAATACTCAATGAGGAAAGGATAATTTCTTCAATAAATGATGTTGGGAAAACTGGATAATCACATGCAGAAGAATGAAATTAGACCCTGTCTTACTCCACTCAAAAAATTTACTTGAAATGGATTAAAGATTTAAAAATAAGACCTGAAACCATAAAACTCCTAGAAGAAAACATAGGGTAAATACTTCTTAACATTGGCAACAATTTTTTGGACATGATACTAAAAGGACAATCAACAAAAGCAAAAATAAACAAGTGGGCCATCATCAAACTGAAAAACTTCTGCACAGCCAAGGAAATCATCAATAAAATGAAAAGGCAGCCTACAAACTGGGAGAAAATATTTTCAAACTGTCTATCTGATAAGGGGTTAATATCCAAAATATATAAGGCACACATACAACTCAATAGCAAACAAAAACAAAAATTCCAACTGAAAAATGGGCACAGCAGGACTTCCCTGGTGGTCCAGTGGTAAAGAATCCACCTTCCAATGCAGGGGACGTGGGTTCGATCTGTTGTTGGGGAACTAAGATCCCACATGCTGTGGGGCAACTAAACCCACATGCCACAACTACTGGGCTCACACGCCTCAATGAGAGAGCCCACGTGCTGCAAACTACAGCGCCCACGCGCTCTGGAGCCTGCGTGCCACAACTAGAGAAAAACCCATGTGCCACAATGAAGAGCCTACACACTGCAACCAAAGATCCTGCATGCCACAACTAAGACTCAATGCAGCCAAAAAAAATAAAGAAAATGAAGAAAATTTAAAAATATAATAATAATTTAAAAAATGGACAGAGGACCCGAACAGACATTTTTCCAAAGAAGACATATAGAGGGCAAACAGGTACATGCAAAGAAGGTCGACAGCATTAGTCAGCAGGGAAATACAGATCGAAACCACAATGAGATATCAGTTCACACCTGTTAGAATGACTGTTATCAGAAAGACAAGAGATAACAAGTGTTGATGAAAATGTGGAGAAAAAAGAACCCTTGTGCACTGTTGGTTCAAATGTAAATTGATACAGCCCTATTTTCCCACTTGTAGTGACTGTTTTATCTATTTAGTCTTATTATGTTGTGTAGATTCCTATGTGTCACCTCAAATCCTTAAATAGATAAAACAAAAAAAGAAAAATAATTTTGGACATACATTTATTGTGATGTTTAAAACAAAAGATGTTAAGACAGAGAATTGTATTCTTGTTTACTTTCTTTCTTTTAGAATTACTGTCCTTAAAAACAATCATCTAGGGACTTTCCTGGTGGTGCAGTGGTTAAGAATCTGCCTGCAAATGTAGGGGACACAGGTTCAATCCCTGGTCCAGGAAGATCCCACATGCCGTGGAGCAACTAAGCCTGTGTGCCACAACTACTGAGCCTGCGCTCTAGAAGCCGCGAGCCACAACTACTGAGCCTGCATGCCACAACTACTGAAGCCCACGCACCTAGGGCCCAAGCTGCACAACAAGAAAAGCCACCACAATGAGAAGGCTGCATACCGCAACGAAAGCCCAACACAACCAAAAGCAAATAAATAAATAAATTTATTTTTTTTAAAAAAGAAAAAACAATCATCTGAAAACCAAAATACAGAGCATGACCCCGTTAGTGTTACCATAGAAAATGTAGGAGGCTTTTAGTTGATAAGCATGTAATGTGCCAATCCAGTTTGGTCTCAGACAAGTTGGAATTTGATTCCTAATTTTAGGTGGTGACTGGAGGGGAAATATGTCCAAAAACAAAGTAAAGAGGGAAAATCATGCTATTGACTTTTTAAACGGGCTTCAAAGGAAGAGTGGTGAAGTGCTAGTCACCAGGAAGGGGGATTTGAAGACCTGGATTCCAGTCGTGTTTCTGCCATCAGGTGACTGAGTGTCCCAGAGCAAGTCACACAGCCAGGGCACTGGTTCCTACCCTTTCCATAGTCCCACACTCCAAAGGTGAAGGCTGGCTTCCATGCCCTCAAGCTCTCTCTACTTCCAGCATCTCTTTCATTGCATTTACCATGTGGGTGGAAACAGTTTGTTTATGTGCCTCCTCCAGGTCAGCTTCTCCTGAGTATGTGTGTTTTTCACTCAGCTTCATATGTGTAGTTTCTAACACATAGTTGGTGCTCAATAAAAAAGGGACAAATAAATGTATGAATGAAATCACTTGTCAATATATCTTTCTTGGTCTCAATTTCATTTACAGAATAAAAGAAGTAACTCAGCGAATCCCAAATTTCCTTCTTTGATTCTGCCACACAGGCACCTAAGACCTTTTTGGACCATCAAACAATCAGTCCTTAAAACATTTTCTTAAACTTAGAAACCATGTGACTTTTCAGTCTCCATTTTGAGTGTTGAGACATCTAACAGGTAGTAAAGCAACTTTAATCTGAAAGTGATCACCTGGGGAAAGAGAGATAAGTGGACACAGCCCTTTATACTCCCAGGACAGATCAACACTTCCTGCATTTCCTTCTGTTTCATTATACCCTTGAAAAAAATGATGCATGATAGAAAGAAGCACAAGGAGGCTAGCATTGGGAAAGGAAAATGCAACAAGGTGGAGAAAAAAGGATCAGAAGCCACTGGAAAGAAGAGTGAGTCTAAGTCATGTTTAAAAGAAGAGAATTGTGGTCAAGGATACGGCTCGGAAAATGGAGGGAGGCTGTAAGAGTCATTTGATCTACACTTTTACTTACAGAGTAAATCCAGAAAATGTCTGAAGCTTCTTGCCTTAATGTCACTAATACTTTATTGGAGCTGCTTCAAAATGAGAGTTTTAACAGAAGCACTTTAAAAAAGATTGAGACAAAATGTAATAATTGCACACTCAGGCTTGTAATTTCAGAACTTCATGATGCTAAGTACTCCAAACATGCTACTTCAGACTTGGATTCCTTTTTACTTCTTCACGAAAAGTCAAATCTAGTCAGATTGGAGCTGATCGCTGTTTTTGAGTCATACCAGTAAATGGTTGGAGTTCCATTGTCAGAGTGGGAAAACTACTTTTTCCATAATTCAAAAATAATTGAAAGAATGTAGCTCAACAATTTTAAAGTAATGAATTTTTTAAGATAATGGTTCCGTCCAATCATAGAAAATTCCAGTCCCAAAGGATTCTTTTTTGAGAAAATAAAGAGGAAGGAATCGATGAGCAAAAATGGCGTGCTACAGCAAAACCCATCGTTTTTAGCTATCTGTCACATTGCCTAAAGGAATATAGAATACATTTTTAAGGGGTATCTCTGTTGACAAAAGTCAAGAAAAAATGTACTCTCATGCATCAAAAGGAGTCACAGATGAACTGTGTTGCGTTTAATTGTTCAGGGTAGATGCGAAGTGGATGAGGGATGAGGATGGGGGGAGAGAAAGAGCTGTATTCCTCCTGAGGCACTGAGGACATTTATTTTCCTGTATTTTACAAGTGGTTCACATCAGCCTAAAGCAGAGTGTGTGCAGGCTCTTACCTTGTCTCTCTTAGAGAAAAGGAAGGGAAAGGGATTGAAAAAAAAAAAGGATGGTAAGTAGAAGAGTCACTTGTGCAGCCCTGGCCTCCTGTCATTTCTCCATTGTAAGCAGTGTCAGATCCGTCACATTAGGTTGCCACCACAGGGTGCATGCAAATGGGGGAGCACAGAACAGCCACCACCTGCACATTCCAGATTGTTGGCAGGTACATTGCAGTGGACTAAAACAGAATAATTACTGGAGATAGAGTTGGCAAGTACAGTGTACGGGAGAAGCATTCAGTTGCACACGAGTATGATAGGTGAACTTTAAAAAAAAGAAATGGTGGGGAGGGAGGCGGGAAAATTCCCCTTTAAACAACAGACAGCTGGCAATTCTGATCTTCCATTTTGTTTCCTATGAAATAAGAAAGGCTGACCTGTGAAGTCAGATGCTAGCAGATTTTGGACAATTGATTTAAACACGGGACGTAAAGAGTAAAACTGGGGTCTTGAGAGAGGCTTCCTGAACACCGAACGGAGTAAGCCCTCAAAGGCCAGAGATGCGTAGGGAAATGTGTCATAACAACACAGTACATGAGGATGTGATAACCACACAGTGCATGAGGTAAAGGGTAGACCGTTTCTTTGGGAACACTGGGACACTTATTTTATCTATCAAACATACAGCATTTACAGGTCAGTCACTGTTCTAAGCACTTTACATTTGATAATTCATTTAACTCTCAGAGCGACCTTATCATTGCTTTTCTGATCTGTGTCATTTTACTTGCAAAGCAGAAAACTGAGTCATGGAAAATTAAATGACTTGCCCAAAACTAATTAGCTGTTCAGTGGCAGGGTGGAGGATTCGGCTCCCTTCACCTAGCTCCCGGGTCCACACTGTAGACCATCACTCTGAGCTGTCTCCCAATGAGAATATATAGGGATGCTAAATGGGATGTTGGTAGAGATTCAGTTAGAGCAACAACAACAAAGTGATCATTTTATGCAAGTTATCTAAATTATTCAAAGTGAACAGCAGTATCTTCCTGAATGTGGTTATTTGAATAAAAGTTATTTTTTTCTTTGTAAATCTCTGACAACATCCCTTTTATCAGAGTTTTGCCAATGGAATGCCTAAAACATGTTATGACGACTCCTTTAAAAAGCTGAAAATTGGGCTTCCCTAGTGGCGCAGTGATTGAGAGTCTGCCTGCCGATGCAGGGGACACGGGTTTGTGCCCTGGTCCGGGAAGATCCCACATGCCGCGGAGCGGCTCGGCCCGTGAGCCATGGCCGCTGAGCCTGCGCATCTGGAGCTTGTGCTCCGCAACGGGAGAGGCCACAACAGTGAGAGGCCCGCGTACCGCAAAAAAAAAAAAAAAAAAAAGCTGAAAATATGTACATATGTATGTTACATATTTTCCATGAATTGCAGTGTGTGTTAGGCTGGGAGGATCTGCCTCGAGGCCATACGTAGTCCACTTGGCCACTCGTAGGACAATTGGCAACTCCCTAATTTTTTCATATCTTTTGAGTTACTTCTCTTAACAGTAGCACTTTAATGTTTCCTACCCAGCGTCTGTCCTCCTCTATCTTCCTAACAGAACTCCTCATTTTCTCATATATTTACCCCCAAATTAGTATATGGCTTTCCCCTGGCAATCATTATTAATCCAGAAATAGGCTTGTGACTTAAGTGACCCTAATTAGGATGAAGCAAAGATATTATATTCCATGGCTCTTCCTCGTTTCTCTCCCTCCCCCTCGACCTCCTCCCTCCCCTCTCTCTCTTTCTCTTTCTGTCTCTCTTGAGGCCAAGGAAACATCCAGTCCCAGTTACCCCTGGCAGCCATGTTGCATCATCTACGAGATAAATCAGCTGAGTACAAAGCCTGAGAACTGCCATTGGGAGAGAACTAGGTCCTTGATGACAGCCTTGTATGGCTGACTGTAATGTGCCTTACTCTACCTTTGAATTTCTAGTCTGGTAGGGCAAATTTCCATATTTTCCTGTAACTTGCAACCAAAACATTCTAGCTAATGCAAGCCCTAAGACCTGCACTTCTAAGTCAAATATTTCCCTACCAGCTCCATTTAGGCCCTTAGCAGCTTTGACACTGATCTCCAAATACTTCTGCATCTAGACTTTCAGCTGTGAGCCCCTTTGAATCTGGGAACCTCTTAGAGAGGCTGGAGTCTTGAGCTAAAGTAAGCAAGTCCTGAAACTCCCTTAAGATACTCTAACAAATCATTATTGAGCACCTACTACATTGCCAGGTATGGTCATAGGCACCAGTGCTTGATAAGACTTTTATTGCACATAGGGATCCTTCATAAGGAAAATATTCATGTATGTGTTGCCAACAAGTGTATACACACCTTTATTTTCAAATGTTTCTTTCAAGCCTAATATTTCTCCTTTTCCAGTCTTATTATAACTTACTCAAATGTAGTTCATCTCTAAACGGTACAGAAGCCAGGCCTTCCTTTTAGAAAAATCACATTGTTGTCTCCTTCCAATTCAAACTTCATGGTCTACTTTGTTATGGAAAAGATATTCTAAAGTGTAAAATGAATATCAAGAGCTCCATCTGGGAAGAATGAGGAAAAGTCTACTCCCTCCTCCCTTGTAAAAACAGGAATTGAGATGATCATCCCGATTCATTCTATTGAAGTTAACTCTTATCCAAGGTGGAAGGAGCCAATTTCCCTGCACGCCAGAAAGAGCCATACCTTCTGTCCTTCAGGATGTTCTGTCTCTAGACACTTCTCATCATTCTTGGACAGCCAGTGTAAGGAAGTTGGTGCATTCCTTTACATGCAGTGGAACCAGAAATGACCATCAAAGGGAAGAACAACCTCTGAGGCAGGAATTCACAGGCGTGGGTTAGTGGTTCCTGCCCACATGGAGATTCATCCTTCAGCTTTACAGAAAAGGGAATGATTGATGGAGGGAAGAGTGGTTTATCTTTGCTTGAGCTGGAGCTTTAAAGTGAAAGCAGAACCCCTGAGGCCATTCTGTTGGTGGAAGCAGTAATCATTAAAGACATTTCCCAAAGGAACGGGGGAACACGGAGCTTATTTGCCCTTGGCCATTTTTTTCCCCTCCATTGCCAACCCTGGAATTCTTAGTGTTACTTTGTTAAGGGATTCTGCAGGTCCCATTTACCCTTAACCCACATGGATGTCCTCGCAGAATTTTTCTCATTTCCCTCCAACAGGAAAACTCTCCTTTGGAGACTGATGGAAATGAATATCCTCAGGAAAAGTGATAACATAAGGAGCTACCAGCACTTCTGCTGTGTCTCCAATAAGGGCAAATAATATGTAAATCTTGCCAATGCCTGCTCTATGAGTTAAGTAACTAAGTACATCCAAACCAATTACCAGCATCGCGAGAAACTGTTCCCTTTGACTTTCTGAGGAAAGTTACTGTTGTTCTTCTACTTGACTAAACATTCTTATAGTCATTTCTTGACAATTACTCAACTGGTTCCTTTAAAATATTATCAAGGTAAAAAAATTTTAAAACACAAATTCAACAAAGCTCCCATTTTCCTACCTAGGAAAATCGTGGAGCTTTTTAATCACGGAGATTTAAAAGGACTGTCTTTTTATGGTCCCCGACTCCATCAGAAGCAAGACATAAGGCAGATTAAGAAAGTTAAATAGAAACGTCAGACACATGAGGATGCAGAAAAGGATGGTATTGTACATGACCTGAGGAAAATGCCTGCCTTGAGGCTCCTGTTGGCTGGAGTGATCGAGGAGGGAGCTGTGAAAAGACCTTGACAAAGGGGTAGGGGATAAAGAATGACCAGTGAGAGAAAGGGTGTTCTAGTCGGGAAAGAGGAGTGTCAACGAAGGCTCCATGGTGAATTGCCAGCATCCCTGGACCAAGGGTGGGCTGAGCTGGTATGCTGGTGCCGCTGAGTTGAGCTTCGAGTGTGAGATTCAGGTGTTTACGTTGTGTCTTGCGAGCATTGGGGAGGCACTGAACACTGCGCAGGGGAATATTATGAAGAGTGTGGAATTTTGGACTGTAAATCTGGCAGGTGTGGGCAGGAAGGGTTAGAAGAGGGAAGACAGGAAGTGATTGCAGAGGCCATAGGGCCCTCAATCAGGATGGTCGTGGTGGGGAGAGCATGAAAGGAGGTAGCAAGATGCTGACAGTCAAGCATCTTCCCTGTGGAGACTCATTGAAGGTTTCATATTTCTTCACTACATTTCATAGGAAAAAAAATCACAATATTGTTTCCAGCAAGTTCAAACTGCAGAACACGATAAGGCTCTGATGTTGTCAAACCTTTTGAAGTGTAATATTAAAAGCTTATCAGTTATATATTCAGTATAAACCAGCATCCTTTCCCTTCATTGCATGTAATATGGATAAGTAAGATGTGCATCCTGTGTATGGTCTGTGTATAAGTACATCAATAACAATGTATAAAGAAAACATACCTAAAATTTAATCAGTGTTTCTGATTATAAACTGTGTGAATCAGTAAGATAACATAAGGTAGAATTTTCAACATCACAAATCTCAGCGTTACAGATATCAGCCTTTAAATTAAACTTTCGTCATCAAATCAGGTCATAAGATGTCATAGCCTAATTCTCTACTTACGACTGAGGAAGTAACTAAGGAGAGAGAACCATTTCCCACCTCCCATGCTTGCTTCTCCCTTCACATATCTCTTGATTATGGCAAAAGCCATATTGTGGGTTACGTGGTGGCGGAATGAGACTTTCTTAATCTTTTATCTATTCTCACACACATAAATTAGAATGAGGCGAAGGCATTTTAAAAGACATTACTAACTGCCAACTTGTCCAACCCATTTGCTTCATGCCCTGCTCTATGCCCTGATTGGGATCACAAAACCCAAAGAACTATGGAAAGAGTCATCAAACTTGACAGATGGGAGCAGAGAATAAGGAGAGACTCTTCTTCCTTCCTCCTTCACACCCCTCAATGTCACTCCCAATGGGCTGGGCTTCCTCCTCTATAGGGAAAATTCATTACAAATCTTAAAGAAAATCTTTTCAGCTAAGTTCCCATGTTTAACTCTTAAGATGCAAAAAATACTTTACAGTTAGGGAAATCATTAAACCGATTGCTTCTTAAGGCAGATATCATGTTCTGTTCATTTAAACATTCTTTTTCTTTGCTCTGTCCCCACAATGCCTACCTCAGACCCTGGCAAATAGCAGGTACTTGATTACTATTTATTGACTTGAGTTTTTGAATCATATCTTCCTAAAGATATAGATTGGAAATATATGAATCAGGTGGATTAATCAGGAGTTAAGACAATTTTAATAAATTATACCTCTTAGCTTTCAGTTTTAGTAAATAGCCACTGTAAGCGTCTGTTGGAAGAATGCCCTGGGCCATATGTTTTAGACAGTGGCTGATGCTGGTATATCCTTATAGCCATTACAACATGGATCTGTGGAACTGACAAAACGCAGCAGAGGGTGAGTCCTTTATTGAATGGCCCTCAGATGGTTAATTTTGTTCGCTGATGGCAGATACTGAAGCTACAAAAAAGCTACTCTTGCTGCTCAAAGAGCCTTTTCAATTTTTAATTTGACCTGGAGAATTACATGGTCTACGATACATGCAGAGCAGCAGTTATCTCTCCTTATCAACTTCTCTGGTTGGTTTCAACCCATCTTGGCTGAAAGCACCTCTATTGTAGGTACTTTTTCTGGCTCTAGCTTACATGTGTGGTTCAAAGACAAGATTCCTGATAAACTGGAACAGAGAATGAGGAAATGGCCTTTTAAATGATCAGCTGATCATTCACTTCTCTGGGTTTAGTTTCTGCCTGACAGCCTTATTAAAGTTAGAGAGAGTCACACAAAGACAACTTGGGGTTTGTCTCCCAGGTCCTGGTCAAATAAGAATCCTAGACTTTGCCAGCTGGAAGGCCTTTTTAGAGGCTATCTCACCCAGCTTTGCTATTTTAATGTAAGGGGACTGATGCTCAGAGGATTAAATGACTCACCCAATGTCAGAATCAGGATTAGAATTCAAGCTTGTTTGGGGCTCTTACCTTGCTAACATTTTTGCTGATTGATGTTAAGGAAAGCTAGAGAAAAAAGAGAAAACAGAGATACCCTAGTTTTTCCATGGCTTTTTTCCAAGAGTATCATTCTCAGGGGAATTATTATGAGGTTTCTAGGTTTCCTTAGTTAGGCCACTACTTTAAAGAGATGGGGTCCTGGAAAAAACACTGACTGTGAATTTGGACTTGGGTTTGAGTTCAGTGTATAACCATCTCTGTAATTTATTGAGCACCTATGTTATGCTAAATATTGTACATATATTATTTTTATCTTCACAATGAATCTAGAAGGTGGTATTATTAGCCCTGTTTTGCAGGTGGAGAAGCTGAGGCTTAGGGAGGTTAAAGATCTTTCCCAGTGTTGTACAAGTGTTCAGCTCCACTGTCTGATTCCCAAATCCCCATTCTTCCCCTATACAACATTACACTTATTATTGTGTCTTCAAGCAAGTTGCTTAATGTCTCAAAACAAGTTTCCTCAACTGTAAAATGGATTCATTAATATTCTTCCTAGCATTGATGTAGGATGAAATGAGAAATAATGTATGTAGAGTACCCGGCTTTGGACCTGACACAGAAGACACTCAACCAAAGTCCATTCCATACCTATATTCCTCTCCCCTCTGATTTTTTCAGTAGGATTTATATCCTGAATGATATTGACTCATTGAAAAGAGAAAATGGAAACACTTCTAAGGTGTCAGACAAGGTCAGAAGTGGATTAAACATTCCAGATGATAACCCCAATCTGCCAGAATAACCTAATGGCAAGATTGCAATTGCAGAGAATTGGGCTCCAAGCTTGTTCCCTGTGGGTGAAATCATTGAATCAACCACAGTCAGAGAAAGCACGGACTTGAATTCAGCATCCTAAGTTTAAAATGCAGATAGTGTTTCCAGAAAAGTGTGTTCAACATTCAGGTGAAATGTTGGACAGTGGGTTTTTTTTGTATGTCCCATGTATTGATCCTTCTGGTATGTTCTATACAAGATGAAAAGACGCAGGCATATTCATTTAATAATTCCAAGTACGCACCACAAAGTATTTGACAACTTCTTGAAGCAATATGCATTCTTTTGTACTGCACTTCTGAAATTATAGTCTAAGTATAAACGTGATTCAATTTATAAAAATTCAGTTTGCATGCAGTACTTCAGAGATACATCTGTTGTATTTAGCCAGGAACTCTTTTTACAGTTGATGGCGATCAAAGAGGTTTATATTAAGAGGATATCAATGAAAAGAAAATACAAATAAAAAGAATATCATGCTTGATTCAGCCCCACAAAGGAGAGTGGAGGACAGATAAGGAAAAATCACAATGATATAAAACTAGATCAGTAAATTTTTAGAACTAGTAATTGACCTTAGAAAAAATCATTATACAAACCCCTGAATGAAAAGGTGTGTGTTTATGGCTAAAATCTGAGCAGACTGCTTCATTTAAACATTCCATCACACAAGACTTGAGAGAAAGATGACTACGAAACAAAAAGTGCTCTTGGGCTTCCCCGGTGGCGCAGTGGTTGAGAGTCTGCCTGCCGATGCAGGGGACACGTGTTCGTGCCCCGGTCCGGGAAGATCCCACATGCCGTGGAGCGGCTGGGCCCGTGAGCCGTGGCCGCTGAGCCTGCGCGTCCGGAGCCTGTGCTCCGCAACGGGAGAGGCCACAGCAGTGAGAGGCCCGCGTACCGCCAAAAGAAAGAAAAAAAAAAAAAAAAGTCCTCTTGTTTAGAAGAGTATAAGGTGCAGGGAGTCTGTTCATATTTATCATTTATAACTTTTTCTATTATATAGCACAGTGCTTTTCCCATAAAGAGTACACAATAATTATTGAATGAGTGAAAATAAAGAAGATGGTCTAATATGTGGTAGAAGAAAAGTTTACCAGAGTGCTACTAAATGAAGATTTGACCCAAAATATGCATGGAGCAAGGTTAAGGATTCTGGAGGGTGCTGGTATAAGTTAGTGTCAGTGTGCTGGTTTTTCTGAGGGTAAAACAGGATAGAGAAATTTGCCTAAGCACATTATAGGCTATGACGTGGCCTACCTAAGGCATAGCATCCTTTTCCATTCTATTCCAGGGTCTGCCTGATGTTCCTCTCCGTGGCAAGAGGTAAATTACAGCTGCCTCGTGTGTTTTTAAATAAATTCCCTGTAAAATATTCCAAGACCCTGACTACAAGTTACCAGCTATGGAGTGAATCCTGGACAAGTCACTTGACTAATCAATAGAAATAGAAGTTTCTCTGGAAAATTAAGGGATGTTCCCATTTTGCTTAAACAATGATTTTCTGACTTCAAGTACTTTCAAAACCTTCTGTTGAATTAATCAGTGTATATTCTCTAATTGAAAATACATTTTTCTTATAATAGGGCAGTAATCAGGTTGAGTAGCTTATATACACAGGATTTGCCTTTATAAAAGTCCTCTCTGTTTAGTGAGCTGCAGTTCAGTGTGGCCAAGCTACCCCACCCCAGAAGCACATTGATGCTGTTGGGAATCGGTGTCATCTTCACAGGGCTCTGGATTAGATTGTGATGAGAAATCTGTGAACTTCTTTTCTTGTATGTCCCTAGTCCCTCTCTTCCATGTTGCAGGTCATCCCCATTTTTACTACTCAGGAATTTTCTCCATCTTCTGGGCACTTAGCACGACATCTCTGCTATGCTGCAGTCTTCCCTGGCTTGGCAGTGGGATTCTCATCCTGTCCCAAACTTGCTCCCACTAAGTGCTGGATGAGACCTCTAGTGAGGCTGGCTCCCAGTCGGGCATCAGCGAGCGGCTGGACTCTTCCTTTCTACCTGCATCCTACGTAGCAGTTATAGAAAGGAGCAGCTGCAGACCAGAAGCAGAGAAGACTAGCATTACTCAGGTTCCTTTGGAGGATTCCAAGGGCCTGGGCATCAGGATGAGGAGGAAGGAAGCTTTTCCCCTTTTAAGTTATAAAAATAGAATTAATCTATTGCACCAGAGGAGGTAATTCATCAAAAGCCATCTAGGGGGACAAACGACTAAGTTTTTACTTACATTTGAGCTTGAAATTGGCCCAGTGCTTTACAATCACTCTTTGGTTAATCCTTATCAGAATTGTTAAAAGAGAGGTAGGATGGGGTTGGCGGGGGAAGGAATTTCTTTCTGGAAGCCATAGAGGCATTTAGTTTCCTGTCTCAATGATTCAGAAGTGTTAGTCTTGTCTCCCCGGCTACAGTGCAAGCTCACTGAAGGAAGGAACCATATCCTGGCTGTGGTAGGCAGCATTCTAAGATGGTTGGTGATCTCTGCTCCCTGAGGTCATACCAGTGGCATCCTAATTCCACCCCCTTGAGTGTGGACAGGACCTGTGACTTGCTTCCAGCCACTATGGCAAAGGTGATGGAAAAGAGGAGGGACATTCTTTTTCTGGCCTTCAACAAGCAAACAGCCACGTGTGATCTGCCTAGGGAGGGAACTGTTGGCAGAAAACTGTAGCTGCCTTTAGCTCTTGAGAGGGGTCCCCAGCTGACAGGCAACCAATGAAAATACAGGGACTTCAGCCTTAGAATCACAAGAAGATGAATTCTGCCAGCCACTGGAGGGATCCTGGAAATAGATCTTTCCCTAGTCAGACCTCCAGATGAGAACATAGCTCAGCCATCACCTTGACTGCAGCCTTATAAGACCCTGAGCAGAGAACCCAGTTAAGCTCTGCCCAGACTTTTGACCCACAGAAACTGTGAGCTGATAAGTGTGCATTGTGTTAAGGCACGGATTTGTGGTAATTCTTTATTCAGGAATAGAAAATTAATACACAGCACATGCCCTATCTCTCCTCCTGTAGTCTCTGCCAGGATGCTGAGTACATCCTAGGTGCTCAATAACTAAACATATCTTGAATGATCCGTCAATCATCTTGAAACTTTGTCCTTCAAGGTATTAGATTTGGGGCCTTTGAGATCTCACTAATTTTAGTCACTTTTTTTCTTTTTTTTTTTTTAAGGTAAGTAGGGGCCAATTCAAATCTTGTTTTATCCTTAGAGGGAAAAAAAAGTTACCAAGAAATAAAGTGCTCTTGAAAAATACTTACTACTCCAGGAGTAAACATCAAGAGATATATTGAGATGCAGGTGCTGTGGGAGAGCCTGCCAATGTTCTGGCTGGGAGGGAAGTGTAGGTGTGTTCTCATCATGTTGTCTGGTGAGCTGGTTAGGTTTCCTGACACGAAAGAATGGATTGGGGTTTAGGGAGTCTTTGTTTCTACACTACCACCACCCATGTAGGATTTGGGGCCCTGCTGGGGCTGTCCAGGTGGGTGAAGGTACATAAGGACTGAGAAGGATATCAGGGAACTGACAAAGGTCAGTTAGGCTGGGAGTTCACTTCAGTGTACCTGAATGTCATGGGGCCACTGAGAGGCAGAGCGACGTAATGAGTGGGGCTCAGTGGGAAGTGAAAGTGCTATCCCCATGTTTAGAAAGTAGGAAAAACATACTCATATATGAAGATACTTATACTTTTTCTGTTCTTCCACAATCTCTTTCTAGACCTGTCATGGTAACTTTTATTTGCTACTTGAGAGCGTGCGCCCTCGGGCTTGGGGATATGCCTGGGAGAGTGCAGGCTGCCAGCCACTGGGCCCTTGCCCAGTCTTGGTGTACACACAAGCACATGCAACTCTCCTGCTGCCAGGTTCCCCTCCCACCAGCAGCCAGACTGACAGGCCAGAGATGGAGAATCCAATCTTTCCTTCTAAATGACGTGCCACTCCAGCCCATCGTGGATGGCAACACCACAGAGGATGCAGCCCATGCCAGGATGAACTCTGTACCTGGATGGGGCATGGGTGAGAGGCTCGCCAGGTCAGAGCTCCCGCCAAATGCATGTGCTGTTGCCAGCTCAGGGCTGGGACAGCCACCACCGTGCCCACAGGGAGGTTCCATGGGGCACAGACAACCCGGCTCTGACCCTCCCCACACCCACTCCCAGGCCTCCACTGCCGGTGGAGGGCAGTAGAAATTGCTGAAAGATGAGAAGACAGAGGTTGGGGAAGCCTAGGGTACCCATTTCTTCACTGCCTAGTGAAGAAATGGATGTCCAGGAGCCCATGCCAGAGAGGGTGGGAGACAGGTGGCGGGAAGTGAGACCACACGTGTGAGTCAAGGCTCCAAGTCCCCAGCACATGCTCTGTTGTCCCGGCAGCCTTTGCTGGCAAAACACATTAAACAATAACAAAAAAAGAATTTTAAGACAACAGTAGCCCAGCATGAACCATGAAGTGTAGGACCTTTCTAAGCTCAGGGTCCTGCGTGACTGCACTGGTCACAAGCCCGTGAAGCCTCTGTGGCCTGAGGGAGACACAAGGCAGGGTGCTGTGTGGGGATGTTCTCTACACTGATTCTGCTCCTCTCTCTATGGATCCTTATGTCCCTTCTCCGCACTCCCTCCATCCCATGAGTGTTCATATGCCCTTGGGTGTGGGCATGAAGCTGCAGGAGAGGCTTCTCCAAACCATGCCTTGAGTCTTCTTCGAGCATCAAATGCCTTTTATCTACTTTACTGTGGCAAGACACCCACCCCTGAGGAAATCGATACTTCATAGTCCAGCTAAAATGGGGCGAAAGCCCCAGGGAAAAAGGAAATACTTGTAATGGAAAGCATAAGTTGTTTACTGGATCAAAATTAATTTTTCTACCTATTGGATTCCTAATACTTTACCAGGAACATCCATGTCTCTGCGTGCACGCAGCGTGCTTGTGCACGTATGCAATGAGGAGCTTTGCTGAACAGGTCAAGGAATGCATAATAAACACACATATTTACATGCGGACTTTAATGTCACACAGGGTATCCTTTATTAATAGTTACTACTCTTGGAGAAGGCCTTCAGTGAGTCCAGTAAGCCACATTCTGCTCTAACTGGCCATAGTAATGTATTTCTTTAACAAACACCTAATCTGCACAGAACTGGATCCTGGGTCTCTACCTGCTACTTCACTTCAAGCAAAAAGGTTTGATACATAATCAAGGAACATGATTTGATTTTCAAAGGCCATTAGGGAAGTCAGTCCACAGAATAATCCCGTTAATATTTCTGCTATTAAGATATACCCAGAAAGAATGGAATCTAAATATTTAAGTGTCTCACGGAAAAAATATCTGACAACTGGAAAATGTCTTAAAAGCTTATAAAGTCTGGCGCTGGATAATCAGAATCAGCTAACAGAATTCGTTTTTATTGAAGCATTTTAAATGATCAAGCCACTGATGCGTTTTAACAGCATAATGGCATAATACCCTTGCCTCAAATCTTCAGAGAGGCAAAATGATCACCGATTAAGCAAGTTCAACTGCACACAATGTTTTCATAAGCACAGGAATATTACTCCATAAGAAAGACTTCTGGTATGAATGATGAGATTTTGAGAAAGTACCATTCTGGTATAAAATGATCTAGTTGCCTGTGGTTATAAATTACCTTAGGCCCAGTTCTCTTTCCCCTCTTCCCCACCCCCCTCCACCCCCCAGGCTCACTTTCTGCCTGATGACAAAGGGAGTTCTGAGCATGGAAGAAATGAACCAAGGGATGAGATGAAGGAGGATCTGACCTTCCGTAGTTTTTTCTTCTTCCTCCCCCTCCCCATTTCATTACACGTAATAACTGACAGTGTGGCGGGAAGTAATCCACAGAGAGGGCACAGACACTTGAAGCTAAGAGACAACAACATGTGCAGCCAGGAAGTAATCTGAACTTTCAGCTTTCGTTCCAGCCTAACACTCATCCTCTTAAGGATGAGAAAAGAAGGGAACAGCCATGCTTCACGCTCTCCAGGAGAGCTGAGGTATCCAAGGGCCCGACTTGCAGCCTTGAGGATAGGGGATGCTGGGGCAATGTAATCATTATTATCCAGAAGAGGCACGTGACTCCCACGCCCTCTCTAGAAGGCATTATAATAGAGCAACCTCACTGGAAATTGGGAGGAAGAGACTCATTTGCACAGGAAACCCCAACACAACTGTCTCACTGCTGTTCTATCAGCCCCTTGTTGTAAATGCAGAATATTGGAAGGTTGTGGGGTCTCTTTTAGGCTGTGGAGGACTGACTCAACACAGTGGCATGGAAAGGCAGGATAGCAGAGGTTAAGAGCGTAGATTCTAAAATATGACACACCCTGGATTCAAATCCCTCCTCCATCTCGGACAAGTCAGGGGGTTTTGAGCAAGTCACTTAACTCCTGTAAGATCACTTCACTCATCTGTTAAATAAGGCTGCTGAGAATACCTTTTTCATGGAGTGCTGTAAGGTTTCAAATAGTTTACATAAATACCCCACTTGGCGCCTGGCACGTGATGACGACTCGATTCATGGTGGCTCAATATCGTGACCACAAATGATTTTTTTAATACAAAAATCTATTTATTTCTATACGAACAATTGGAAATTGAAATTAAACCATTTACATTAACATCCAAAAAAAAAACATGAAATACTTAGGCAAATCTTTTTTTTGAGTTTTATTTTATTTATTTATTTTTGTATAGCAGGTTCTTATCAGTTACCTATTTTATACGTATTAGTGTATACATGTCAATCCCAATCTCCCAATTCATCCCACCACTACCTGCAGCCCACCCTCCACAAATGATTTTTTAAATAATTAATGATATGTTGTCCACATATTCTTCTTTACAAGCCCATCAACCCAGTAGGACAGGGTCCTGGTCTTTTTCAAGTGTTTTGTAAATGGTCCTGTACATCTATGGTGATTTAAAAATAATAAAACCGACAAAAATGCATGTGTAATCACTTTGCAGCCAAGGAGACAACTTAAAGTTTTCAGAGCATCAAAGTCATTACAAAGGAATTGGGGTCTTGATATTATCTACATGCTGCCTAGCTGCTCTTCCAGCTGTCGTCGGTGCTCTCCTTATTTTTTCTCTTTCATTTTTCCCACATTATTCCACCTCTAGGAGCAGGACTTAGCAGCTGGAGTCACCATAGGACCTGACTGATGGCTGTAGGACCCAGATGGCAGAAGCTTGAAAATGTTTCTGGCAAATACCTCTACAAGCTGGAGTGTGTGTGTGTGTGTGTGTGTGTGTCTGTGTGTGTGTGTGTCTGTGTGTGTGTGTGTGTGTGTGTGTGTGTGTATACTCTTCCCTTTTATTGGCACTTCAGCTAAATGCCCAGCAGCCGCTTCTTGGCTGGGTTCCATTCAAACTACAGTTGGCGCCTGTGAAAATGGCTTTGGCTCCAATATCTTATGTGTGACTGTCTATCATGAAGAATTTTCCCACTGCTGATAATTTCTATTTTTATGAATACTTGAAAATACATGTCTCACATAAGAGTTCTGACCTCCTTTTATCTTTCCAGTGAAAATTCTTTCATAAAGAAGTATCATCTCTTTTATACAATTATTTTTTGTGAGGGGCTATTTATAGCACTGTGAAAATTAGAGAACATAGTATTCCTTTTGACTTTCAGAAAAATTGTTAAGCATCAAATTGCATGTCAAGGGAAAAATGATCTTGTGGGAAAATTAACAGGCCTCACTATTTTCCACTGCCTCCTCACAGCCCCCACTTGCAAATATATAGAGGATGGGTAGTCATTACCCTCTAATAAAATAAAACTAGCATCAAAACTAAAACCATGCCTTACCTCCTTTAGTGCAGTAAGTATGCTGCTGAAAGGGAGACATTTTAAATACGTTGAAGGAACTAGAGAATTTGCTTTCCAAATGGAAACTCGTGGTAAATGCTTTCTGAAAGAAATGAGGATTATGGAGGTGACTATCCAGAACCTGATATGTGTGGTTTATTAATTGGGATTTTTTCGTACTGCCTATCCTTAAAGCTGGGGTCACCTCTAAAAAGGCTAAGTCTGTTCTATGACTTAAAAATCTCTCAGTTTACCCATAAGCATTTTTTGTAGACATTTTCTCCCTCTTAGCTGTCATTTATGTGATTTTCAGAAACAGTAAAATTTTCATCTTACCTGGAAATTGAAAGTATACTGAACCAAAATAAGAACCAATGTCTCTCTCCAGAGCCATCCATTTAAATGTCGAGGGCGTACTCCACACTGTAGCCCATGTACAAAGGAAGAAAGACAATCTCAAGCTTTGGGAATCCTCAAGTAAGGAAGAAGTTTCTTTAAAAACTATAGCTAAGGCAATGAGTAAATATTACAGACTTGCTCATATTTCTTAAGTACTGGGAAAACAAAAGATACCGAGACTTTCTCTAATATGAATTTTAAGAAGTTTTGTGCAAGAAGTGAAAGAAGTCTCTCCTGGAGACCTGGAAGATCCTGTATCCAAGAAAGGTTGAGATCAGGGGCTGGGGTGATTCACTGTGTGGAAAGAGCACCTGTGAAACTGTTGGTACTAAACCTAGAATCTGGAAGCTGAATCTCTCCGATGAATCGTGATTCAAATATGTGAATGCTTATGGTGGCTTTATTTGTAATCTCCAAGAGCTGCAAACAACCAAAATGTCCTTCGGTTTGTGGTTCAGCAATACAACAGAATAATACTCATCAATAGAAAGGAATGAACTACTGATACACACAACAATGTAGTTGAATCCCGAATGCATTCGGCCAAGTCCAAAGGCTATGTACTGTGTGATTCCATTTATATGGCATTCTGAAAAAGCAAAACTTTAGGGGCAGGAAACAGATTAGTGGTTGTCAGAGGTTGGGGCTGAGGGAAGGGATTGACTATAAAGGGGCATGGGACAACTTTTTGGGGTGATGGAACTGTTCTATATTCTGGTTGTAGTGGTAGTTATATAATTGTATGCATTTGTGAAATCCTGCAAAACTGTAAGGTAAAAAAAGTGAATTTTACTGCATGTAAATTGTATCTTAATAAAAATATTAACAACCTATTCCATTAAAAAATGAAATGATAACTAAGCTAATTATAAGTTTGACAGTTATATTTATAAAGAGGCTTTATAGATACTTTCAGTATATTAAAAAGGGAGAAAATGGATTGCTTAAAAATAAATCCTAATTCAGACTCTTAGTACCTGCCTGTCTCTCTAGTAGAGTATCTCCTTCTGATCTCAGTGGTGGTAACGACTCTCAGCCTGGCATGTATTGCTGGGGACTTAACCAAGACACTTCCTATGTTCTGAGGAGTCATGGGGCAGAGTTTTGCATAAGCCCAAGAATATCTAGGCACAGTCCCGAAGACCCGGAAGGGTTCCAGACCACTGCTGGGATGAGCAGTATTCCCCATGTGAGGCTGACTGTGCCTGGGTATCTTTTTTGGAGGGCTGAGTGGGAGGTAGGCAGTGAAACTGATCACTCAGGTTTGGGAACCAGTGGTTCCAATCAATTAATTTAATACTTATCCTAAGATATGGGAGACCCAGGGATATGCACAAAAACTTCCTTTTTCTGGGTGAGATCAGGTTAAAATAAACCAGAAGGGCAGGCCTGAATAGGAAAGGAAAAGGAAAGATAATGTACAGCCTTGGGAACATGTGGAAAGCAGGAGAAGTGTCATCCACTCATTGATGTTATCTGGTCAGACGATGGTAGGATGTCAAAATATATATAGTTTTGCATATTGCTGATGTGTGTGTGTGTGTGTGTGTGTGTGTGTGTGTGTGTGTGTGTGTGTGTGAACAGTCAAGCTATCTCTTGATTCCTGAAGGCCACGTCCTTAATCCACTGCCCTACTGGTTAACACAAACTGTCTATGGCCCTACCGTAATGTAAGGGCCTAAAACAAATTTCTTGAGTCCTCTAAGTGTTTCAGGCACCACATTCTGATCTGAACACCCATCTTAGGCCCTTATCTCTGAAGGGACATATGAGCACATCCCTGTCATGGTGTAAACCAATTACTCTTTCATCTGGTTTGGTTCTTCTTGGCATCTTTCTGCCAAGTACACACACATTCAAGTAAGAGAGGTCACAGGGCCCCGTTGATTACTAAAGTTCCTGCAAATTGATTAATTCAGGACTTCTTCATTTCACATATAACTCTGCTTCAGAAATCCAACTGGCAATGGTCATTGGGATTTCCCATTCAAGTAATCTGTCTTTCTAACATAACCTCGCTATTCAGACCCCTACCTTTTTGTAAACCTCCCAAGTCAATACAATAAAAAAGAAGGATACATAGTCTTCTGAAGAAATTGAAAGTGCTTCGATGAGTACATCAGAATCGTTTGTAATTAGCTCAGTAATTGGGGGGCATGCGTGTAAAGTAGACGCTGCTAAAGTGATTTTTAATGTACTTGAAAAACAGTTTGCCTTTCTTCTGGAGTAGGCTGGGCAGTGTTCTCTTCAGTCCTGTTGACACTATTAATTTGCTTTGCAATCTCTGTCCCGCTCCCCGCTTTTCCCCCAGCACTATTGCAAACAGAAGCGAGGAAAGCCAGGCTTGGAGAGCTCTTGTGGAGAGAGCCATTTGCTCTGGCTCAAGCAAAAAGCAAGGCCAATCAGCCTGAAATCTGAATTTCTCAGACACATAATAGACCCTTGGCTTATCAAAGCCTCTTATCTGATTGGAAATAAAATGAAAGGTAAACTTCAGGGCTCATGGAATTAAAAGACAAATGAGATGTCATAATTATCAAAGTGGCTAATTTAGAAAATTAAGCTGTTCACATAGGTGACATAATTGCTTGTCACAATCACTCGTTTCTCATTAGCTTCTTCCATCAGCACCTACAGGCTGCAGAACAGAATCTGGCCTTGCTCAACAGTCTGGGTGTTCTTTTGTGGTTGAACATCACATTGTTTCTCTCATCTCCTATAAATAATGCATATTTATTAGAAGCTTTATCGAAGAACAGTTCTAGAAATACCAATCTTTCACAATTTGGTATTTGGTCATATTTTAAATTTGTTTGTAACCAAACATTCTTTTGAAATCATTAGTTAATTATGAAGAAAGGTTTTATGGAGTTGATTTAACATATTAATAGTCCGTGGAAAGTATTCAGTGTTTTGATATACGTAGTGATGTTAAAAAAAAAAAACCAAAACCTCAGAGGTTAGGTAGAATTTGTCTTTCATTGTCTTCCCAAATTCTGAATAGAAGGAAAAGAAATATATTTTTAAGGCATTAGTTTGTTTTAGTTGCCTAATATTTTATTATTTGATTTCTATAGATCCAGCCTAATAATAAATTCCCTATAAGACAGTTGTTTGTAAGACTGACAGAAATACTGTTTATGTGTCAGCAAGTTCAGAAATTATTAAGGGTAATGTCTAAGAAAGAAAACGAGTCTTGCTTGCTATGTGCTTCTAAAGCATGCCATTGTAAATGGGTAGGTTAAATACTTTGGATTAAAATCATGAGTATGAGATTGACTCCGATCCTACTGTCTTGTAAAGGTGTAGAACATGGCTGGCAGGAGTTACAGAAAGACTACATTGTTGTAATTCATTTGAATAGATAGTCTATCCTGAACGCATCCAATGAAGACCTCATCTGTATGTTTCTGGACTATTCATGGAGCTATTGTGTTTTGATTTCACTAACATTGAATTAGTGAGGTAATTGTGCTACAGGAGCTATTATAGTTATATACTAAAAGCCATGAGTTCAGAAAGAAAAAGAAAAATCCAATCCAATCTCTAAATGTATGAGGTTTCTAAACTTTGCCTTTATATATAACTGAACCTGAAGCGGTAGTATGTACTCAGAGGACCTATAGACATAGAATTTTTTAGAGGATTTATTCCCCAAAGAAATAGATACAAGTCCAATTATGTTGTTATGTTTGTTCCCTTGACACTCACGGGTGGAATCCCTGGCAAGAGGAGTGGCCCACTAGATACTCTAACCAGACAAGCCTTAAGACTAAGACAGGAAAGAGACAGAGGACGGGCAACTTGTCTAATCATTCTTTGTCCACTATTCTCTTCATGCTCCAGTAATAGAGCAGAGCCCTGGGGTTGAGTTTGTTATGGGTTTTTGAATAAGAAGTTGTGCTAGTTTGTGGCACAGTAGTCATTGGGGTAGAATTCACACAGGGGGAAACAGATACAGAAAGACTGAGAGAAGGTGGTCTCATGAAGGGCAAAATGGTAGTGGACTGCCATGAGGCAGGACAGTCAATGGCAAAATCTTGCAGCTGTCCTAGGGGAGAGCTGAAAGCTAAGGGAACACCTGCCAGTTTTAGATGAGAACAGCATTTGGCTATGTTCAGCAACTTGACCATTCACTCGACTCCTCATTTGGACTTTCCGTGGAATTTGAGTGCAGAGATTTTCAATTCGTGCTCTGTGGTGTCCTAGGCATTTTGTGTAGGGAAGGCAAGATAAAGGCAAAGCTCTAATTCTTCCACCTCCTCCTGCTTCAGTCAGCACAACCGTGATTTCATCTGTTTTACACAGTAGGCTTCCATTTAAAATTACGTCTGAAGATAGATTTAATGGCTAAAGATATTTGGAGACTCCTGGTCCAGTGAGTAGGCCAGTGTACACTTGAAGACAGTATGCTTGAGATAGTAAAATAATAATGGTACTGCATAAGAGGTAATATATCATCTGTGTTTCCACCCAATGGACCAATCTGTTGTCAGCTCAGAGTTACTCTTTGTAATCGTCATTCTACAAATATTTATTAAGTTCTCTACTACTCATTACTCTCCCCTCAGGTCAGCCTGAGGCCACCTAACGCATCATCTGGGAACTTGAGTTGCTCATTTTAGCTATTGCTGTGGTTGCAGTTAGACAGTTTTTCCAATCTCCCAACCAGAAGCCATTATTTCTAGCTTTTGACCTTTCCTGGGATGCGTTGATAGCAAACTTTGGCTTCATTCGCACCTGTGATAAACTAAAATTATATCGTAACAGAAATGAGGAAAACTAGGGAGGGTCTGTCTTCTGATAACGATTTCAGGTGGCAGCAACAAAGAAAAGAATTGGGGGATATCTCAGTATTTTAATATTTACAACATGGATCATGGATCTTGTACCTGATACTAGGAAGATTAGGAAATGTGTGTTGATTCTCTGATCACTGGGACATTGTTAAACAACTTTCTCAAGTTACACAGATAATAAGTGACACATGGGATCTAAACACAAGTCTGTCTGAACCATAAGTCTGTTCAGCACACTAGTTACACACCAAGCATGGTCTGTAGCCCCTTGCCTGTCTGCAAAGAGATGAGCCCAGGAATTAGGAGTCCGCATTTGGACATTTTCATAGTAACTTGACAAAGTAATTTTATACGTGTTGAACATAATAGTAAAAAATGGAGCCATGTAAATTGTATGCCTTTGCTTTGTTGTTTGTATTTTAGTAATAACACTTACACTGTATTTTATGAAAAGTATCTGTATGTGACAGATTGGAAAACAAAAGCCAAGAAAAAACCTAATCTGCTCGACAGATCATTTAAGGGGCATTGCACTGCACCAAACTGTCCCTAAATTTTAGCTCTCCAAATAAAATGGATGCAGGACAGAAAAGGAGTGGCACCACTGTCAGCCCACACCTTCTTATCTTCTCATCTAGGGATGACATGAATTCTCAATGGCTTGGCTCAGTTTTGCTATTGAATCATTTTGTACCCAAGCCTAAGAACTTTCCCACAGCCTTCTCCCCACTGGAGGGCTGTGTCAGTCCTTGTCTCCAAGCTCCAAGCTCTTCTTCCAGCCTAATCAACTTTATCTAAGAGCGGGTTTAATTAGTTTCCTCTCAGAATTGGTTGAAATAAAGAGAGGCTTTCTAATGGCCTGTTCAGGGGCACCCCCTGAAGAGAGATCAAATTTATTTATGATGCCCTTTGGCTAGGTGTTTGATTTCCTGGACAAAACATCACTTGAGTCTTTAAAGGTTTGTTTTTAGGTGTTCTATAGTTGGCCTGAAGCCATGTTCTCTTAAATAGTGATCAAAGGCACAGATAATACAAGTCAGTCAATACAAAGTGTGTTCTATTTAAACATATTGCTTGGAACTTCCTTTTTAGTTTTTAAAGGGCCGTGTATTGGAGACAGTTACAAACAATTCTACTGTACCGTAATTATGTGCATTTTAATTTATCTGTCTTATTTTCTCTCTTGAGACTCAGAAAGGACTGCCCCGAACCAAATTTATTTACTTACTTAAATAACAAAATCATTAGGACTTTAAGTAATATATATGGTAAGACATATTGTTACAATAGAAGTGCAGCTCTGTCATAATTATATCCAAAAATTAGAAACCATAATTCATGAGGCTTTTGTTTATCAAAAGTGGCCATGTTAAAGACAGGTTTCTTAGCAACTAGAAATGTCCCTCTGTTTACTGCAAAACTCTTATGTTTGGGAGAAAATTGTCAAATTGTCTCTTGGGTCTCCTCTTATGGGGGTGCCACTGTACAGTTTAAAATGATCACAAAGAGTCATTGTTTTTAAAGCTGTACTACTAAAATACATTTAGTTGTTATCCAAAGTCAGACTGATATGACAAGAAATAAACTTACTACTTTAAAAGGATCAATTACTCCTGCAAATTAAATCTATCCTAAGTAGCATTTTCCTGGCTGTTGCTTGTTCTTGGTGTACATCTAGTCCTGCCAAGGCATCTGCCCCTGTATTATTTTCAAAATAGAGTATTCAAGATCCTAACAGAAACTGTCTCATCACCTCTCTACTGTGAACACTGGTCTTTTGCCAACAATGAATATACAAACCAAGCAGAGTTGCTTGTGATTTCATGTTAATGTAATAATCTTCATTGGATTTTCCTTATCAGAAACTTTTCGGAGAATCAAGGGGGTTCTGTCAAATTCTTGTAGGCAAAACTGCACATCACTAGATTCAAGAGGCCCAAGCATAGGTTATCCAAGGGGTTATTGGACCCATTTTTGAAATACTTTTTACTAATTAAAGGAATGATTCCTCAAGTGCAAATGAAAACAAGATTATAAAGATGGAGAATTCACTCAAAATAAACAAAATCTTTAGCAGTCATGAAACAATCTATTTCAAATTTCCTTTCAAACTGAGATTATACTTAATGAGTCTATATAGAAATATTGTCTTGGTCCAAAGCTATTTCTTTTACGAAGTGGAAGCTTAATATTGAGTTACCTGGAAATATCTAAGCCAAGGAAACTTACTTGTTTAAGCATCTGATATGGAACTGACGTTGGTGAAAAAGAAAACCTAGCAAGCTCCACAAATTGTGACCAGGTTTTCCACTGAACTCACTCGGAATCCTCACGATAGAGAAGTCTTTAATTCAGGACTAGATTCTTTAAGTAAATGCATATCTACTAAGCAGTTGGCTAAGTTCACATACATGTAATAATATTTACCTAGTACCTCTTGTGAGCCTTATTCAATGGCTCTACTCCCCAGAAACCAAAATGGACTGTGGTCAAAATCTCTAGTCTCTTTTGCAAAGTTCTTTGGATTCTATACTTGTGTCATAGGGATAAGTAACTCCTTCGATGATAATTAGACCTCTTGAGTATGAGAGCTGTGCTAGGTTCTCAGACTTAATAAGTAATTTCCAAATTCTATTGTATAACACTTCTTCTCTGTTACTGATCATTGACTCTGTGGTTGTAGGTCTTCTGCTAGTGTCATCTTTCTGCTTGTACCGCTCTCTCCCTGTGTGCACTTGCTCCCTCTAAGGCCTTGTACCCCATACAGAAAGGCAAACACTGCTCTTTGCCTTTTTTATTAAACCTCTTGTTCCTTCCCATGTACTCATTTCTTGAACCCATTGCTAGCTAACTACTGGGCTATGGTAAGTTGAGCTCCTTATTCATTGCCCCAAATTTGAATTCATTTCTAGAGGTCACCGCTTTTCTGTAGAGCCCTCTGACTCCTCAGGATTAGGCCTTGCTCATGTGAACACTGTGGTAGGCAGCATAATGATCCCCTCCATTGATCCTACCCAGGACCTCCAGAAGAAACAGTCCTGTCGATGTTTAATTTTAGCCTGGTGAGACCTGTGTCAGACTCCCAACACACAGAAATGTAAGATGGTAACATACCAAGTTTGTGGTAACGTGCTATGGCAGTGATAGGACATTCGTACAAGTCCTCTAGGCTCTCTATGCTGGGCGACAGCAGGCTGTCAGGGGCTCACTGTTTCTATGTTGGTTCTGACCCTGCTGCTATCTATGGCTTCTCTAGCCAAGGGGACATATCGCTAGACCTACTTTTGACCTTGGCGTTTTGGGTTCAGGTAGGAAAAAAATGTTTCCCAGCAAGATTCTGTATCCCTGAATAAACAGACCCCTTTCTAAATAAGCTTTGTCTAATTTTGTCCCATTAAAAACTGCCCCCTTCCCTCCTTACATGGTAATGAACAAATGCTTGGGTTTGATCCATCAAAGCTGTGGCACGTATCTAAATTGTAGTCAGCCTGGCAGAAAATTGTGTCAGAACTCTTCAATCCTTCACTTCCTTCTCACTCCCTTATACGTATGTTGTAAAAGCCAAATGACTTGTTGAAAATATTAAAGCAGGCACTGTGTGCGTTGGTGTTGTTAAAAATGTAATTTAACAAATTCATTATCTGGCCAAAAAAAGTATTAAGCACAAACTGTGACTTGAAAAGATGAAAACATGTTCACGTCCCTTAATAATTTTCTGATTTAAGAGAAGACTAGAAAGTCTGCAATATTTGTTATTATAATCACATACTGAGACATATATATACATTTATTAACTATTTAGCAAGTGTTTATTAAGCACTCACTACAAGTGTGGGAACACAAAGGCATACAAGATGATCCCTGCCACTTACTGATGAGGCTTTAAACCCAGGATTCCTTCCTGAAACCTTGTATCCAGCCAAGGTTCTTAAATTTTTCTCTGCCATGGTCCATTTTGACAGTTTGATGCTGCCCACGGGCCCCTTCTCAGAATGTTTTTAAATTCATAAAGTCATATACATACTACTGCAAAGGAAAACAATATTAAAAACACATAACTGCAATATGGAAGATACATGCCTCTTTACTAACACATTTTATAACAAGATCTAAGGAGACTTTGATCAGTGACATCATAGGTACTGCAAATACTACTGTGATTTGTTGCCAGCACTTGTAATGGAAGAAAAGGCTAAATTTCAATACGGGGAAAATAAAGATGTAATTCTTTTCCCACCCATGTTTAAGAACCCCAATTTTAGTTATGTATCCCTGCTCTAAGTTAATGCCAAAGAACAGCTTCAAAAAAAGTGGATCTTAAAATGTTAGTCCTAAATCTGGATACACTTGCTGTATGTTTTCTCTAATTATTAATTTTAATTTTGATGGGCCACTACTTCTTTTCTCAAGTACACCATGTTCTTCTCTGGGGAAAAAAAAAAGGAATCTTTAGAGGAAAGCAATCATATCTGTAAAAGGAACAATGTGCTCTTGTCTGTTTGTTTATTTATTTATTTGTTTATATCCCACCTTGTTCTAGAAAGGATTTAAGACGCCTTGTTCCTGTCTAAATTCCTAGAACCTGGTTAATTAAGTCTTCTGAAAATGTAAATTAAAATGCAGTAACATTATTTGACAAATGGGACAAAATTATTATCATCTTTTGAATAATTATGTGATTGGGAATGTCTACATCATATTTATCTAATCTGCAATTAAATCATTTATATATGCAATTAAATCATTTATATCTGCAATACATAAATTCACATCATCAATAACAGGAAACGTGGCCAATGGCCAAGTTTGTTGCAAGAACAGAATAGTCTGTGTCAGGAGGAAGGGTCACCAATGATGGTCTAATTGAAATGCTGACAAATTAAACAAGGGCATAACTCATTTTTTCAGCTAGCAAGTGACACAAAGATTGCCACACTGAACTGGCACTATTTTGTTTACTCTTTTCTGCATATTCTATAGCACACATTTGCCTTGTGGCACCATCACTGTTAATCACTGAAGTAATGGCTTTCTAGATAGTTTCTAATGTCTGTTGGGACAAGTGTCTACTTTATTGTGTAAACCTCAATTAACATTACTACCATAAATTTCCACCTGCAATTTCACTCCAATTCAAAAAACTTCACTATACACCTAACATGTGCAAATTCTTTGCTAAGGCACGTGTGGCAGTAAGACTATTTGTCTACAAACTATAGGGTCTACAAGACAAGTCTCTTTCCTTTTATTATCTAAATAAACAAGTCTGACTCTGAACTCCTTACCTATAAATGCAGTATTAGAGCTCCATCTCCATCTCTCTTTAGGTCATATAAAAATCCAGAAGATTTACATGGTGCCCAGAACATCAGGAACCTCTGAGCTATCCAGCCAACGCTGGTATTAAAACCAATGGAGTCCTTGAGTTCTGGCAGCTCTCTGTTGCCATGTTTTGTGTGGGTCACAGGAAACTTTTCAGAGGATGGAAGGCCCCATTAGATGTCTAGGTCTGGATTCCTGAAGTGCACACACAGCCATTTCCTTGAGAACTTACCACTTCCCCAAGGTTCTGACACCAATTAATGCGAGAGCCTATCCCTTCCCCCTTCCTCTCCTTTTACAACCTTCCTCTTTCTTGCTGCCCTCCACGATATACATATTGTCACTGATGAGTTTAGGCTTGTGCAGAAGAACAGAGGTGCTGTTGACTCCAGGTAGCTTCAGTATTCTCCCCCCATGGCAATAACCTCTCCCTAAGATAGGTCCCTTTCCCACCCTCCAGAAAAAGGAATGCAAAGCTTTCTTGAAGGGGGTGGTGGGTAAAAAACAGAGTCATAACAAACACAAATCAGTATCTCGATAAATCAGTCTGTCCTCTTAGAAGATGTGACTTTGGCCCATAAGGAGCCGGTGAGCTAGGCTTTTAAATCCAGACATTCTGAAGTCTGATGAGGCTGAACAACAACAACAAAAAAAAAACATAATCAAAAGAAGGTTTTATATTCCAATAGGCTGAATTAATATATTTCTTTTCATATGGTGTTTGGTGCTTATTAAATTCTCAATTAAATTAATAGGTATCTGGGCTTCCCTGGTGGTGCAGTGGTTGAGAGTCCGCCTGCCCATGCAGGGGACACGGGTTCGTGCCCCGGTCCAGGAGGATCCCACATGCCGCGGAGCGGCTGGGCCCGTTGAGCCATGGCTGCTGAGCCTGCGCGTCCGGAGCCTGTGCTCTGCAACGGGAGAGGCCACAACAGTGAGAGGCCTGCGTACCACAAAAATAAATAAATTAATTAATTAATTAATAGGTATCTGATAACTGTTCTTTGAGGCTAATAGTAAAAAGTTAATAAATTAAAACTCTATATAGCTATAATTTTATTACTATTGTTAATAACGTGTAACATTTAAGCCTGTGTAAATTAGAATGCTTAGGTAATTTTTATATACGAAACTGCATTTTAAAGTAATTCTTTTTCCACTCTTTAATTAGGGACATGTAACAAATGTCATTAACTTATAATACCATCAGAAGCAGAGAAACTTAATGTTTCAGTCTATACAAGCTTCCTGAGAATAAACATGTACTTTGCAGTGACTTGTTGGAAATATTGATGAGAGTTTGTGAATCCTGATTATTCATTTGCAGAGGAAACCAGGTTGCAATCACGTTTACAGAGTGCTTACTCTGAGTTGACTACTGTGCTAAGTGACTTATGTAATGATTTTATATCAGCCTTGCCAGAATTCCCACTTTTTAGATGTAGAAACAGGTTGAGACAGGCCAGATGATGTGCCCACCATCGGTGGTGACTGCGGTTGCAGAGTATCAACTCGGAAGGACGTGGCGAGGCAGTATTGTTTGGGTGTTGGGAATTAGTGGGAGCCAAAGCTTTAGGGCGGCATTTGCAGGCAAGCATTCTGTTTCAGCTGAAGAGTAGAGGCTTATTTAGGGTGGCAGTGGCTGACGGAGTTTATAGGGCTAGAGTCACCACCCCTGCTCAAGGCATCCATTGGAACCATCATGATGCACGGTCAGAATTTAAGTCCAAGAGAGTCCGATGCTGGAACCCCTGCCTTTAACCACTGAGCTGTACTGAGAGGCATGGCCCACCAGAGATCACAGCTCCCGTCTCTCTTTTCACAGCCTCAGCTCCATACCCCAGGATGTTAATCCCCTCCATTGTTCCAGGCACTGTGTTGGGCTAGGGACACAGAAATAGAGAAGGTAACCTGTGAGACTGACCTACAGTGAAGCCCTATGGGAACTCCCACAGGATGGTGTTCAACTAAGTCTCACCTTATCCCAAATTCTGGGTCATGCTGAAATGTATTATAACATAAGCCATTAAAATGGTTTCTCTTTCCCTCGTTGAGGCAGCCTTGTATCTGGAGCCAGATTGCTTGCGTTCAAATTCTAGTTCATTTTTTATCGAGTAGTTATATGACTGTGGGCAATGGACTCAACTTCCTGGTGTCTCTATCTCTTCATTTGTATACTGGGGACCATAGTACTCCCTACCCTGTAGGGCTTTACACAGATTGATTAATTATGTTTTATCTATCTATCTACTTAATATATAACTATAAACATTTACATTATCTGATAAACCTGCTAACTTAGGTTTGCCCAAGACAGATGGTTTCAGAGTACAGCAGAAGGAATACGTGTCTCAGAGTCTTGATTTTCTACCAGTCAGCACACTGCAAACGTTTAGCGTTTTGAGACCTTGTGCTCGCCTTGGTGTAGCAGCACCAAGAACCTCTTCATACAACACCTGCTTTTCTTCCTTTGAATAATAATAATTCATCCTTCTTGGCAGTTATATGAACTGTCAAATAAACCTAAGTGACTTGAACAGTCACATATCTAAACTCATTTTTAAAAGTAGACAATGACATCCTCCTCACTGACATATGTTGAAAATATTGGCACAAACTTAGGAAGCCACCTGAGTCAAACCACAGACCAGAGGAGGATCTCTCCTGGGGACAAAAAGACGCCACTTCGCTTTCTGCAAGTCTAGTCCAGCGTGAACAACCATTTGCCTTGCCAGCAGTCACTGCAAATCAAAAGTGAGACAGGAACTGGAGCCAAGGCAAGACAACAATTGCTAATTCTATTCATTTATTTAATCATTCTGTGCTCAGTACCTACACCTAATTTCCACAGCCATCTTTGGTTTTTATTAAAACATCCTGAATTCGTTTTTGAAAGGCAGAACAACTTTTCTAACTGTCTTGCTAACTGTATCCTATCCTGGAGTGTTCCCATTTTAAAACAGGTGTTGGATTTGTTGGATTATGATAATACAAAAAAAAAACCTTGTACTTGTCACTATATTTATATATATTTAGATGTTTTAAATGTTAGAGATAACTCCTGAGAGAAGGGAGCACATTTTTCAAGGTAGCAGTTCAGGTAACTTGTTGGGAAGTATCTATCTATTCTCACTCACAGTGGAGTGAGAGGCAGGTCAGAATTGGAGAGGGGGCTTACAATCTCATGTGGGTACCAAGGGGTCACAGAATAATAGCTTGAAGCCACAGGGAGAACTTACAGCTAGAATATGAATGAAAAACCATGGCCAACGTAGAGCAGTGGAGGTCAACACCAATGTATTGTCAGTTTTGAGTACCAGACAATAGTAAGTCAGAGATAAGGAGTTTAGTAAATGGAGAAACTGAACAGAAGGCGTGAAGCAAGGTGAAAACGAGGAAAGGAGCTACTGAATGTGTTCTATAAAAGGTCAGAGTTGAACTGTGGTCAGAAAGAGATGGCAGGAAGAGAAAAATAATCTCTCATGGAGTTTTGATCAAAGAAGTAACATATGATTTGCAGTAGTCAAAACCAGTCAGCATTAGCTCTGGTGCTAAAGAAAGGCTGCCCAGGGAACAAAGATTAACCAAGAACACCAAGCCTCCTGCATATTGCAGTGATCCAACAGTGACAAGGGTCAGGATTCATGGGTCCATATGGTTTCATGGGGGTGGCATTGTAAGGATGTCCTGAAGGAGGTATTGGTCCAGAATCTAGGGCAGAGTCAAGAGAGCTAAGGAAGGAAGGAAGGAGGGTAGTTCGTTCATTTGGTTGGTTTGTTGGTGGAGGTGGTATTAGGCAGTTGTATAAATGTTAATCTAAGAATGTACGTTTGACAGCTTCTGGGGTGCTTCTCTCTCTGATACTATTTAGGCAAGTGTAAATCCTGAGAATTGAGACCAACATAATTCCCTGTCTGTGAATTAAGGAATGCTAGGGCCACACATACAAAAAATTTAGCTACTTTTTCCAGGAAATACTCTTAGAAGTTAAGATTATGCTATAACCAAAGCAACTTACTTCAAGACCCTCTCCCAGCTATACTCATCAATCTAAAGTGATTGTGTCATAATCTATTCCCAATTCCATTCAGGCCCCCACTTTGCAAGTCCCACCTGGAAATCACTCAGCTCAGACCCTAAAATACTGTAAATATCCCTCCCTTAGCTTTGCTTGATTAAAACAAATCAGGGTTGGTTGCGCTCTCCTGGTTTTGGAGTATCAGTCTGGGTTAGAGGATCAGAAACCAGACAGAACCATGAGGCTGACACCTCTGTCAGTGTGGCCTTCGATGGGTGGACATGGGCTTGAAAGAAGCTAGAACAAAATCGTTTCATACTTACTCTGGACCTCAAAGACCAGTAACTCTACTTTTAGTTAGTATTTAGACTTATTGGATATTAGTCACAATTAATATCTGGAGATAGAAAATTTAATCACGAAAGTTTTAACTTTGTGTCGAAAGGGCTGCATTGGAACCTTACATGTCCCTCTGAGACAGACAGAGCTTTCAGTATGTCTGCAGATTGTTCTAGCTGCCAGTGATTTTTCTTTCAAAGGGCTGTAGAGATTTTCAAAGCCTGATGTTTGTGCAGTGACACCCATGACACACCACACACGACTTAAACCCTCTGTGGCGAACCCTATGAGCTTGCTACCAACGAAACTATAAACCAAACTCCAATTATGGGACAAGGGCCTCTACTGACTTTTGAATATACATCGTTAACAAGTCAGCTGGTTTGGCTAAATCCTGATTTACATTTGTCAAGAGTCATTTTTCCTTAGGTTTCTCGATATTTTTACGTCAATTCCCTTGACTCATCACGGGGCACCATATGCCTCAGAAAGGACAAAACCTCATGGAATTATTTCCCTCTTCAGAGGTTAAAGAGAAAAGTTAACTTCCCAAGTTAAAAAGGAAAAATGGTTCAGGCAGGGAAGATGGAAGGTGCTTTTTCAGAGTAAAATTGGGAAGAGGACAGCAGGAGGGGAAGCATCAGGAAGTCAAGCAGGTGGCCCAGCCAGCAGGTAAGCAGTATGACTTGCCACGCTAATTGATAGGAATTACACCTGTTGTTTCCATAGTTTCAGAAACAGTTGATTTTAGAGATGTGGGAATCTGCATTCATATTAGGATAATTCAGTGAGAAACCTGGAGTTGAAACTTTGGCCACGTGATAGCCATACTTTGCTGCCTTCTGGGGCTCTTTCTCTGGAGAGTCATAGGCATGTTAAAGGCACAGTCTTGAAGACCTAAGTGCTCCTTTGTTCACAAGGAAAAGACTTAACCTACTATTTTCAAAGAAGTGTGTCAACGTGCAGGGTAGTAAGAGACTTTTATTATAAATAAAAAGCTAGCTATGTAGCCAGTAACTTTTATAGTCCTTGAGGTAAAAGATAATGTCTGTTCTAAAGCCTAGCATGAGACTTGGCCCATAGTAGGTACTCACTACATTACTGGTGAATGATACAGTTTGTTTTTGCAACTTGGCCCCCTTTTAGTAGACTGATAAAACCCGGAGGGGGAAAAATTACTGTAAAAGAATTGCCTGCGACTCAGTGGAGGCGTATCTATCAGGCACTGGTTACCTGGAGTGTTTTCACTCGGGCTCGTTAAGATATAACAGTAACAGAAACGCCAGTTAAGGAGTGTTAAAAACCCAGGCACACGAACTGGTAACGTCTAGCATGACATGGGGGCGGGTGAAAGGTTTAGGGAACTGCCAGTTAATCAGAGTCAGATTTCACCTGTCCGTCAGCTTTAGGCAAGAGTTCTGTGACAGGTAGGCTGTGGTCGCAGATGAGATTGTGAATGGTAGAGGAACAAAAGGACAGAGGACACCACTTGGCTAGAAGCTACCAAAAGAGCAGATTTTCCTGTACTGGGTTCTGGATGGTGAGGGCAGGCAGGAGCCATGTTTTGCACAGATATGTGGGAATATTTGAATGGTAAATTCAGTGAATTGAATATGACATATACCCATAATCATGACCACAGTCATCCTTTTAACACTCTGTGGGATAACAGTGTTAGACTTAATCAGAAAGACTCTTTACTCTTTAGAATTACAAAATTCAGGACAGAAACCAAAAAAAACAGGCAAAAGAGTTAAAATAATAATACAAATATGAGAAAGCAAGATGTTAAGAATTGCAGGTGTTTAAAGCTGGTAGAAGTTCTACAGATCACCTAGGGTTGAGTCCCTTTGTTGGAGAGTGGCCAGCAAACAGAGAGCTGACATGTCCAAGGTCATCCTGCTTGGTGACCTGCCGTGCTGATAGCTGAGCCAAAGGCTACCGAGACTAACAGGTGCTGGAGAAAGGACCCATAAGTACAGTATTTGGGTGGGAGACAGCCATATACACCATGTATACACCAAGTTGAGATCAAGTTGAGTAGGATTTTAGATCTGGGAAAATTCAACTTTTTTAGAGCAAACCCGTATCCTCCTGCTTGTTTAAAATGTGAGTGCTTTTCTTATTGTTTGGTGTTGATTCTGGTGTACCTAACAATGGCCTATTCTACACAATAGATCCTAGAGATTAGAGGTATGCCTATTTGGCCTTTCGGTTATAGCCTAACATCACCCCTTTGCAATGCCAGGCTGAAAAATGCTCACCTTTTGACAACAAAGGCACCCAATGAGGAAGCTAAAATGAGTATGGTTACAGATATATGAAAACATTTTGGTTGATGTTTTTACTTTAAGGCATTTCTATTGATGAGTTATGAAGAGGTATTAATCTCTCCTGAGCACACAAGACGATGGCCAGCACCGGAGCCCCACTTTACAAATCATTTTACCATTAGCCTGAGCAGCCCTAACACATCAACAACCAGGGAAAGTGCGTTTGCTTTAAGGTAGAATATTTATTTTGGATAATGGATTATTAAATAGATCCGTATCATTTATCTCTGCAAGTCATTTTATTGAGAATGATTTATAGCACATCAACAGCCATTGCAAATGCATTTGCTCTCTTTTGAGGGCCGCTCATTTTATTATGAATGGCTTACTGAGCAGAGAGAAACCAATTGCAGAGGACCTGCTTTCTCGGGGCTACGATGTTTTACAAGGGTTGCCTTAAAAATATTTTGTAAATTACTTATAAATCTTTTCTTGGCAAAATATCCTGAAGTCCAATTAATATTCCAACTCCATGGAGCCATTCTGAGAAAGAGGGTCCCTATGAAAGGGCCTCTGAAACCTGGCATCCTTTACATAAAACGGTAGCCATGTACTCTGACACAGTTATATTAGGGAGACTTTGATTCCTCACCTGCAAGGTCAGTAAAAATTAGACTATTTATTTATTAGAATTTGATTGACATTAGGGAAGTTTCATGGCTGAGAATGAGAAGAAAAGAACACCCCTAGCTGATCTCGAACTTTTCTGTTCTTGCCGCCCAAAGAAGTCATACTGCTTGCCATTCAAGTACAAGATGGTCCATTATGTGTGAAAATTGCAGAAATGGATGTGAAACACAACCTTGGTGGTAATAACTTGGGTTGGTTAAAAAAAAAATGACTGTTAAGAGTATCTTTAGTACCTTAAGGTACATCTAAACGAAAAATACAGATTCTTGGCTACTGCAGTATAATACTGACAGATTTTTTAATTTCAGAAAGGGTAAACACTGCCAAGTTTTGAAGGTCTGCATCAAGGATACTGACATAATTTTCAAAGTCACAGTAATACCACAGCACCTCCCCTCGACATAAAACCCAGGGGGTTGACACCAGCACATCTCTCCCTAATCTATCCTGTGCATAACAATGCTGCCACAGGGCTCTCCTGAATATTTGCAACTGCAGGGGCAGACGTGGGTTTTGCAAATGAGGTGGGGGTGATGTATTTTATTGCCCATACTGTTTCACCTGTATTTAGTCCCACTGACTTGGCAAACCCAGGCCAATTGTCCTTGTTATAGCCCCTGTGTATTTCTCCCCAGCGCACTCTCACAGGGGGAAGACGGGAGCGTGGCCCGTACTTAACTGCCAAGCTGAATGGCTCTGTAATGTAGCTTCAGTGTGGCATAAATTAAGCTGTCATTTTTTTGGCAGCAAGAGCAGAGAGGCGATTTGCCTGTACTGTAACATTTGAAACAACAATTTTCTGGCTCCAGTACTGACTGACACTTCTGTGTGATACATTCTCAACGTGTGTGCTTCAGGGCTAAAGCTGGAAACTGCCTTCGGGGCAAGGTATTGTCTCTATTAGCAAATCCTGACTGCGGTTGCCCTAACTGTAGACATTTCCTGACTCCTGCTGCCACTCAGCCGGAGGAGGCTGCCACCAGGCCAGCAAAAATGGCACTGGAGATCTATCAGCCTGAGCAAGGGACTTCAGCATGATTCTCGTATGCAAAAAATGGTCTTTTATCATGAAAATCAGATTGCGTGTTCCTGTGTGCTGGCTCTAACTATGCAAAGCCTTTTACAAATAGGGAGATTTCCCCAAGCTGGGCCAAGGTTTTGTGGGCAGGGAAGACTATTGGATGCTCTGAGGGCCTGCCCAATGTGGAATGGGAGGGCAGCTACCATTCCGTTTCCCGAGCTGCAGGGTAGCTACGGGTACAAAAGCAGAATGTTGATAAAGGTAATGAGGGGTATCAGCAGGAGGGTCTCCGGAGGGACCACAGCAAACTGCTCTTTCTTTAAATGTCCTCCACCCCCTATGCTGCCCCCCACAGATGACTATAAAGCAGTATGGGCACCACTAGTTGCCAGCTCTCCTGAATACACATAAAGGGCAGAAAAGGTTACCTTGAAAGCAGTCAAAATAAAACTGTAATCACATCAGTCAGGATGCAGCAGGGACAAATAAGTTATGCTAACCCTGAACTTGCTTGCAGACTTGCAGCTGGAGCCCTTGAAGTTTGCTCCCCAGATCAGAGCGAAGGCTTTCACCAGTTTGGTTAAGCAAGGTTGCACCTAACCTACCCCCAGAGTGGGTCTTGATCACATTTTGAGAGCTCTTCAAGGAGGAAGCCATGATTTCCTTGAGTCTGCATAGTCAAGCTATTTGCCGAGTAACTTGTTCACAGTCAGTAGATTCTCTGTTGTATAAAACTTAAGCCTTGGGCTTCCCCGGCGGCGCAGTGGTTGAGAGTCCACCTGCCAATGCAGAGGACACGGGTTCGTGCCCCGGTCCGGGAAGATCCCACATACCGCGGAGCGGCTGGGCCTGTGAGCCATGGCCGCTGAGCCTGTGCGTCCGGAGCCTGTGCTCCGCAACAGGAGAGGCCACAACAGTGAGAGGCCCGTGTACTGCAAAAAAAAAACCAAAACAAAACAAAAAACACTTAAGCCTTTATCTGTTAGTTTTGCTTATTCTTTTTGGTGCTATCATCAGGGAAGATAGAGAACATGTCATAAGCATTCCTCATAAAATAACATTTAGAGGCTGTCTGTTCTCAGGTTCAAATATCTAGCTTGTGAAAGAATCATTTATTTGTCCAAACAGCAAACACAAAATATTTGCTATGTGTCAAGCACTGTCTTGGAGACACAGAGATAAATTGCAAATTAAAATTTAAGCCCTCCATTTATAGCCAAAGGCGTACCTTCCTTGCCCACCATTTCCCACCACTGTCCAAGCTCACATCCATGATGCTGGTCATACCTACCTCCTCACTAGCTAGAGTGGCCATGTTTTCTCTTACTTTCATGTCCTGGCTCAAGTGACTTTATTTATGGGAAATGACCATGCCACCCACTTCTCTTCCTGATTTAACTCCCAATCCAGACAGGAAGTCTTCCCTGACTAAATCCTGCAGCCTAGTCAGGGTTAGACGTCTCTGCTCTTGTTACTTGAGGATCTTGTATATATACCTCTTTCAAATTTTAACTGTCTTTTACCTGCCCATCTCTAAAGCTACACTTTAGGTCTTTTATGCTGGGGACTGTACTTTACTCCGTAACCCTGCCACAATGCCTGGTACATTATGATAGGTATTTAATAAATATTTCAGTAAATTAATGTATACATTTATGGTTATTGTTCTCAGGATACACCCACAAATCTTAAATTCCAAATAACAAAAAAAATCTCTGATAATGGCTCATTTCTTTAATTGGGGAGAAAAAATTACTATATAGGTAATTCTTGTTATATTTCTTTTATGATATTCTGTCAAAAGTGTATTATGTCCCTACATTACTAATCCATGTTCAGTCTATGGTCAACTAGCTTCTAAAGACCTTCCTGCTGTGCATAATATTCTACCATTCTCTAGAGCTTATTTCTGTAATTTGTGGAGCTATGGTCATCCATATTGAATTTTCATTCTGCTTATTCTAAGCCATATAACGAGCTTGTCAAAACCATTTTAAATTCTCAGGCTAGATGTGAACATTCTGTGTTTTCTCTGCCCATGACAGGATAAGGCAGGATAATATATGTGAAATAAGAAGATCCAAAACCAAAATGGGTAAAAACACTCCTCAGGTTCTGAAGTCAGCCGGTGGCAATGCCGTGTTATGAACACTGGCAGTGGGGAGAGAACAGAGACCTGGGTTCTGGTCTCCGATTTAGCATTTACAAGCTGTGACTTTGAGTAAGTCACATAACCATTTTATACTTACCCTACGTACATATTTTTGTGCAGTTATTAGTGCTGTAGTAATGCATATCAAAAAAGATGTCAGGGCTTCCCTGGTGGCGCAGTGGTTGAGAGTCCGCCTGCCGATGCAGGGGACACGGGTTCGTGCCCCGGTCCGGGAAGATCCCACATGCCGCGGAGCGGCTGGGCCCGTGAGCCATGGCCGCTGAACCTGCGCGTCCGGAGCCTGTGCTCCGCAACGGGAGAGGCCACAACAGTGAGAGGCCCGCGTAATGAAAAAAAAACACAAAAACAAAAAAGATGTGAAAGTTAGGAAAGATTAAGTGAGAGTATTTTTGTTACTCTTAAATCTTCAGCAGCCATACAGATGTGCAACCAGTGGGAAAAGTCTCTGCTAATTCTCTGCCTGTTTCTCTATATCCTCCTCCTCCTCATGATCATCTCCATAACGTTGATTAATTACATACCTACTCTATGAAAATCACTAAACCAAGCTCTATAGTAACCTATTAACCAACCAGCCAAACAGTGAGAAAAACCTCCCATTATATCTCGCCTTAAAAAACTTATGAAACACTCACGTAAGAAAAGATAAATTGAAAACGAGGGTCTATACCTGGGGTCCCCAACGCCCCCCCACCCCACCTCGGGCCCTACAGCAGGAGGTGATCTGCCGGCAAGTGAGCAAAGCTTCATCGGCCACGCCCCATCCCTCCAGGTAGCTCGCGTTACCGCGGGAACCATCGCCCAACCCCCGTCCATGGAAAAATTGTCTTCCGCAAAACTGGTCCCTGGTGCCACAAATGTTGGGGACCACTGGTCTGTACGATAAGTGTCAAGTGAGCATTCCCCAAAATACCTGCTATCAGAGGTGTCTGGGACAGCTTCAGGTAATGTTATTTGAACCCAGACTTTGACATTTTGATTGAAATCTAATCAGTGGAGAGGAAGAAAAAGGGTGTTTCCAAGGGGAGGAGATGGTGTGTGCAAAAGTTCAGACGTAGAATTTGTACACCCATGTCCACAGCAGCATTATTCACACTGCTAAAATGTGGAAACAACCCAAGTGTCCATTGACAGATGAATAAACAAAAGGTATCATTTATATACATGGAGTATTATTCATCCTTAAAAAGGAAGGAAATTCTGACACATGCTACAGTATGAATGAAACCTGAAGGCATTATGCTAAGAGAAATAAACCAGTCACAAAAGGACTAATACTGTATGATTCTACTGTATGAAATAACTTAGAGTAGTCAGATTCATAGAGACAGAAAATAGAGTGGTGGTTGCCAGGGGCTGAGGGAGAAGGGAATGGGGAGTTATTATTTAATGGGTATAGAGGTTTAGTTTTGCAAGATGAAAAGAGTTCTGGAAATGGATTGTGGTAATGGTAGCACAACAGTATAAATGTACTTAATGCCACTGAACTGTATACTTAAAAATGGCTAAAAAGGGAAACTTTACGTAATGTGTATTTCAACACAATTTTTTAAAAGTTCACAGAAAATTGTAATTTAGAAAAAAAAAGAATAATAGATGGATGTGGCAACACTGGGCCAAGAAGAATGAATATTGTTATTAGACCATTGGGTTCGTCTGTGGTGGGACCAGATTGTAAGAGTTCAGGAAGAGAGTGAATGGTGCAAAAATGGAAATAACATCACTTGCTTAAAAAGTTTGACCGTGAATCATATTTCACCTACTGTTATGATTAAGTTATCGGAATGCTTTGGAAAGTATTTTTAGAGTTAAGAGATACTGTTACCAGGCTTCCCTGGTGGTGCAGTGGTTAAGAATCCACCTGTCAATGCAGGGGACATGGGTTCGAGCCCTGGTCCAGGAAGGTCCCACATGCCGTGGAGCAACTAAGCCCGTGTGCCACAACTACTGAGCCTGCGCTCTAGAGCCCATGAGCCACAACTACTGAGCCCACGCACCTAGAGCCCATGCTCCGCAACAAGAGAAGCCACTGCAATGAGAAGCCTGCGAACCACAACGAAGAGTAGCCCCCGCTCGCCGCAACTAGAGGAAGCCTGCGCACAGCAACAAAGACCCAACGCAGCCAAAAATAACTTAAAAAATAATTTAAATTTAAAAAGAAAGAAAAAAATTCCAAAAAAAAAAAAAAAGAGAGATACTGTTACCAAACTAAGGTCCAGCTGCTTGCCGCTCGAAAGTCAATGCTTGAGAGGCAAGTGTTAGTAGAAAGGAAAGGTTACTTTATTCAGGAGGCTGGCAACCAGGGGCGAAGGTAGACTCATGTCCAAAAGCCAACTCTCTATTGCTGATCGGGGGGGCAAAAGCTTTTAAAGGGGGAGTTTCAGGGGTGTACAGGCAGAAGGGGTGCTACATGTCTCATCTGTCTGTTAGTTCTGACAACCATCTTGAAATTAGTCCTGTGATGATCTGATCAGCATCATCTTGATTGTTTTAAGTACAATTAGTCTTTTGTTCCAGGGTTGAGTTGCTCCCATTTCTTTGAGGCCAGTTCTCAGAGTTGTGGCAGCTTATGTCATGGCTACAATCTGGTCGTCACGTAGTTAACTTCTTCCACTTGTTGGGGGTTCCAGTATCTACAAAACAGCTCAAAGGCTATGACTCAGAATATTATCTATAGCCCTTGAGGAGGCAGTAAATGTCCTTGACTTTGTTTAATGACTCAACTATTATTTGGTCTTGTTTGACTGCTTTCCTTTGCTTCTGCATTTTTCTCTGATTAAATTTATTCTTTGGCTAAAGTTTTTCTACAGACAGAAGGCACGTGGAAGACATGGGGAGATGGGGGTCTCTCCTGGGAAGGCCCCATAGGGTCCTGCTCTGTTTCTATACTTTTCAACCAGGGATTGAAACCCAGACTCTAGCTTTGTTTTTGTAAGTAGCTGTGTGCATTGGTCAAGAAACTTAGCTCTCCTGGGTTTTTCTTCCCCCTTCTGAAAGGTTCCCTACTTTTTATTATGAAAATTGTACCCTAGATTTGAAGATGTGGTTTAACATTCTGAATGAATTAAAAAATAATGACTTTGTTTTTCTGAAAAATCAAAACCGAAGCACCACTAACCTGCACATCAGACAGTAACACGAGCTAATGCAGATTGAGAACTTGCACTGGGCCAGGTATCTCTGTAAGCACATTACATATATTAACTGATTTAATCCTCCCACAATCCTGCCAGGTAGGTTTTATTGTCAGTCGCTGTTTACAGATGATGGGGCTGAGGCAGGAAGGAGTTCTGAAAATTACTTGAGGGCATATAGTTAGAATGTAGTAAAGATGTGCAGTCTGAGGCCAGAATCTCAGGGAGTTATCAACCACATACAGTCATTCAGCATCTTTAGCTACTTACTATCTTGTTCTGAATAAAAGAAATACCCAAATACCCAACATCACTTAAGCTTTGTGAAAGCAACTTGACTTCTATTTTTTTCTTTCAAGGATCCCTAAAGAACCAAGAATTGCCTATTGGGAATTCTCTAAATCCTTGCTCCTTGAAGTGTGTTCTACAGACAAGCAGCATCCGTATCACCTGGGAGCTTGTTAGAAATGCAGGAGCTCAGGCCCAATCCCAGACCTACTGAATCAGAATGTGCATTGTAACCAGATTCTCTGTGATTCAGGTGCACACTGAAGTGATCTCTAATCCCTTCCAGCTCTCTAGTGCCATGATCCAATTTCCTTTCCTGTTCTCTCACCACACTGACTTGTCCAGCAGAGTTTGCTCTGCAGAATTCATCCAGGATTACTTAACTTGCCACCCAATATCTTGTGCTCTCTTATCAACTGGGGAATTAAGTCGTTTCCATGAAATAAAATGTGGCCTCTACTGATATTTTTGCAGCCCTCCAGTTCTGAACTTGACTAAACGTTGTCTCTTTTCACCCATAATGGGAAATACAAGTCTGTCACGGCAAAAGGCTCACCCATTTCTCAGGGGTTCTGACAGGCATGTGTGGAGATCGCTTCCCTATCACTCACCTTCACATATTTTGACACTTTCTCATACCTTTATTGCCTGCTGACAGAGTTACTGCAAATCCCCTTCCGACTGGCCCTCTGCAAACTTCTATCAGCATGTTTACTGTATTCAGATGGCTACTGCCAGTCAGACAGCATCACCTGCTCAAACGCTCACTCAGACTGACTTCTTCTAGAGATCAGCTTTTCAGACCAATGGGAGACACAGTTAGGACTCCATGCTGCTGAGAGATGCTGTCCTGATCCTTTTCTGTTGGACTCTTAAGTCCCCATGTCATAGAGCTATGAGTCAGGAGCAGCCTTGAGTGGAATCTGTGAGGCATTCTCCCTTCCCACTTGCTTTTAAAGTGAATTCAAAAGATGTAGCCATTTGGTGACGGTTCATGTTACTCACAGGTTTCTAGGCTACGTCAGTTTTTGTATGAACTAGCTTAGCATATTTATTATATCCACGTTGAGTAGCATCGTTATAATTAAGCACCTGTCACGATTTCCATTATACGCCCCGGTTTTAAGGGACCTAACATGCAGCCATAAATTTTACTTTTGACTGAAATTTGGCATGCCCAACTCCAATGCCTAATCACACATTTCATTAAAAGCATAAAATTATATTATGCTTCCCAAATACTAGTTTACTCATAATTCTTTTATGTTCAGAGGAAAAAAGATGCAACTTCTCCACTTCAAAATGGTCATCAATGCTTTTTAAATTAAATATCTAAATATGATAAACTGGAACAAAACTATGTTATAGGGCATAAGAAATTTCATAACATGATTGATTTATAAACCTGAAGCTGTTATATTTTCAAGAATTAGCAGTGATGATTACATTAAAAGCAACAAATTATGTGCTTATGTAATTATATGTAAATACCCTAAAGAATTGTATACTCTAACACATTTGAGGCAACTATGTCCAGCAACCTACCATATAGATATGGCTTTTTCTCAGTTGTTTGGTGGGGAGGGTTAGAGAGAGATGACACATGAACATGCCACTTCTGTGGCTGAATTTCCAGATGGGTAAATATATCATAACACAGCCTGAATATGAAAAAAAAGAGCCACCAAGATCCCCATTTATAATGAGAAATATTCCTCAGGATAAAATACTGTGGCTGACTGAATAGTAGCCTCCCGATGATGTCCATGTACTAATCCCTGGAACCTGTGAATATGTTACCTGAAGTAGCAAAAGGGACTTTGTGGATGAGGTTAAGTTAAGGATCTTGCAATGAGAAGACTACCGTGTATTATCTGATGGACCCAGTGTAACCAACAGGGGTCCAGACAAGAGCAAGGCGGGAAGGAGTCAGAGAAGGAGATGAGACTGAAGCAGAGGGTTGAGTGATATGGGGTCACAGGCTGAGAATGTGGACAGCTTCGAGAAGCTGGAAAAGTCACACAAATGGATTCTCCCTTAGAACCTCCAGAAGGAAGGCTGCCCTGCTGACACCTTGATCTTAAGGCTTCTGACCTCCAGAACTATAAGAGAATAAATTTGTGTTCTTTACAACCATAATTTTGTGGTAATTTGTTACCGTGGCAATAGGAAACTAATAAAAATACTTTAGGAAACTAAAAGTTCAGGGAAGAAGACAGATCAAGTTCATTATTTTTAAACTTTTAAGAGCTGTTAGTGTCTTTCAGAAATGTAAAAGGAAATGCTTTGGGAAAGCTATTTATTAAAAATTTTTGAACTATTCTTCTTTCTCAATGATCAATGTTTCAAATGTCCCATTATTATTACCAGTAAACCTACTTCTAACTGCTCTGGTTCAGGAATAGGGTATTAAATACCTGGGATCTTCCTCCCAAAGTAATGGATGTCGGTCTGTGCACCGTGTTGCTGGGCTGTCCAGCTTGACTTCCTGCTCAGTGCAGACTCCTTTATTGTTTGGGAGGATACTGCAAGCATTTTAAAAAGGGATCAGCAGGAAGGTTTGGGCTTTACAGTCCTGTGAAACTATGGTGTTTAGCTCTCATTACCTTTTAAGTAAGCTGCTTCTGATCACGCATGTACGGCTAAGCTCAGTTTATTCAACTCTACCTTCCTAACAGGTGCATCTTAGACCCGGAAGCCCAATCCCTGTAACTATCTCCTTCAGCCAAGAGGAAATTGCCAGTCCTCTGCTCACCTGTGTGAGAGGAAGAGTGCCAGGAATGCACCAGCTCCCGACAGAACACTGGTGCGCAGGTCGTCCTGGGTATGAGATCTCATGCATTTGCTTCCTTCTCTGAATTGTGTTAACAGATAATGTGCTAGGTGTTCAGCTAGATAGATGACCAGATTATAAAATCTCTGAGTCTTCAAACTACCCTCACTCGGCTTAGGCCCCCAAAAGTGCTTTCCCAACCTTGTGTATTGCACTAGCAATAATACCACATAGGTAGCAGTCAATTATATCCCTATACAGCCTGAAGCCTTACAACCCAGCCACAGAAGGAAGCTATTCATGCCAGCCCTGATGCTCCCTCAAAGGGTGCCAGAGCCACTGTAGGGCTGGGATCATCGTCCTGCATGTCCATCCCTGAAGACTGCCTCCTGAGTCACACATAGTGATAGAGAGCCAGATAAACAAATGTTTGCAGTTATATAACCATGTAAGAATGCCTCTCCTCCCTCCAAAAAACAAACAAAAAACCCCCCAAAACACAACCTGCTCAAAAAGGAGATCTGCCACTTTTATGGCTTGATTATGTGTTTTTAAATTCTATACGTGACCAAACGGGACTCAACAACTCTTTCAAACCATAATGGGGCCATTAGATAATTTTTACCTGGCTTTGTACTAAATGGATCCCTAGGTAGCTGAAAAAGAACTGAAAATTGAACTGAAAGCACAGGGGGGCCTGCACTCGAAAACCCTGGGCACCATTTGCACATTATGTACCAGCTCTTATCCCTTTTGGCCTTGTAATAGGGTTATTTATGTATGCGTCTAATCTCTACTCCTGGACCGGAAACATCTAGGATCTGAGTACAAATAGATACCTAGTCATTGCACAGTAAGCATTTATTGGAAGACAGAGAAGGGAAGGGAGGAGGGAGAGAAGTAGGATGGCCCCTTCCGTTTGCCTCGTATATTTCCTCAGTAGACACCAGATAAAACAGGAAATGCACTTGACATTTGGCTGCAGGGGCCAGCCCTCCTGGCTCTTCTGTTTACGTCTCCATAGGTCAGGAGGAGGTTGGCACCTGGAATGCCAGATGAGGCTACAGGAGGAGGAGAAGCCTGGACAGTGCTGAGTTTATGGTTTCACGAGTAATCCTGACGAATATGCTGTGGGCTCCCCTCCCCATGGGTTCAGAAGCATCTCTCCAGGAGGTTTGCCCCCCACGGGAGGACGCTGGTAGAGACCACAATGCCAGTTTGCCTGTTTCCATGCTTCCATTGCCCCCTGCACAGCTTCAACTATGAGTAGCTGTTATTTAAGGTAATTGACCCAAAAGCCCAAATTTCAAGCATGTTATCTCCCGTCTGGTAACTGCAGGACTTCTGTCCCTACTCAAGAATCTCTGGGCTGTTTGCATGTGCTGGTAAATTAGACTGAGCCAAGGCCCCTTAGAACCAAGGTTCCCCTTCCCTAGGAGTTTGATCCCCTCTGGACCAGGGCAGTTCTCTCAGGCTGCCTCTGCCCTCCACCCTTATCTGGTCACAGTTTCATCCTCTGAGGTTGTCGGTGTCCTGGACAAAGTTTCTGCTGATTCCAGGGAGTTCTGTCATGCCCCTGGGTATCCTGAGGCTGGCCACTGCTTTTGCCAAGGCAGAAGATCAGAGATTGAGGTTAGGCAAAAGGGGCAAGCTGATTCCACAGCCCTTATCTCTAGTTGTATCTTCTTCATCTTTCAGTGGACTTTGTGGCTGGTCTTTGGATTCCACATAGCAAGAGGTGGTGGCCCCTGAGCTTGTTTAGAGTACCCCCTCCCCCCATTCCTTATTGTGGAAGGCAGAGTATTGATTCAAAATTCAATACAAGTTTCACCTGAGGTTGTAAGTCATGATGGTTGCCTGGCAAAGGTCTAGCTGGTCCCATGCTCTTCCCTCTTCCTTTTGTTTGACGGGCATCCTGGATTTTTCAGATTCTCCTTCAGGAATTTTTTCCAGATTTACCTGAGCCATTTGGGAGGAGAGAGTGCCGTTTGCATCCTTCACCCCTCCCAGAAAGCCCAGAGGCAATACTCGGGTCCATCAGGAAAAAATATGCTGATCCACCAGGAAACTACTCTTTTTTTTTTTATAAATTTATTTATTTTATTTATTTATTTTTGGCTGCGTTGGGTCTTCGTTGCTGCGCGTGGGCTTTCTCTAGTTGCGGCGAGTGGGGGCTACATTCATTGTGGTGCGCGGGCCTCTCACTGCAGTGGCCTCTCTTGTCGTGGAACACGGGCTGCAGGCACGCAGGCCTCAGCAGTTGCAGCACGCGGGCTCAGTAGTTGTGGCTCACGGGCTTATTTGCTCCGCGGCATGTGGGATCTTCCCGGACCAGGGCTCAAACCCGTGTGCCCTGCATTGGCAGGCAGACTCCCAACCACTGCGCCACCAGGAAATCCCAGGAAACTACTCTCTTGGATGCAACAAAAACAAAACGGCAGTAGGCTTGTTTCACTGAGTCTCAGCATTTTGCCTTTTGGGGCTAGGAGTTGCTTCCTCTAATCACAGCGGCCTGTAACTGCACTGGACCGAACTCTGAGAGATGCAGTGGCTGGCTGCTTTGAGCACTGAAGGACGGGCAGGAACTTTTGAAACTCTTTCAGACAGAATGTAGTTCTCTCTTAAGCCTCCCCTTCCTCTGGGAAACTGGAAGCCCGCCCCACAGCAGGTTCTGAGGCTAACAGTGGGACTTATTCAAGGCTGGTACCACCTACACTACATCTTGTGGCAGGGCCCTTGTGAAACAAGGTTTCTAACCACCATGCCTGGGGAGACTTGCCCCCTGCCTGCTGCTAAGTGTTAGGACAACACCTGCGAGGCCGGCCATACGTGTGAACACCTGACTAACCTGTCCTTTCTCATCCCGTCTGCCTGGTTCACCTGCACGGGCATCAGGCCCTCCCCCTACCACCTTCTCCTTGCCCCTTCTGAGGCCAGCCATGCTGGCCCTTCTGTGTGACCTGTGCCAGCCAGTGTTCCAGTACTTTCTTCTTCCTCAGTTTGCTGAATGCACTTCCTCTCCATCCCACCCTATGAGAGGGCACGCCCAGGGTCAGGGACATGCCCAGGTTAGGGTAGAGGGGGGCTGTCATTACAGATGAGGATTCTAGCCATAGCTGCCACCAGCTGCTTCATTTTCTCCAGAAAAAGGTTTACTCTTGGAAATTCTCTAACCAATGTAGAGGAATTAAGGATAACTTTCTAGGGACCCTTCTCCTTTCCTTGTATTTTCCTAGAGATAGAAGGAAAATTGACACACTCGGCAAGCTCTGGAAGGCTACAAGGTATTTTCTTTTCTCCTGAGTATTCAGACAAGCACTTTCTATGCCTGAGGAGGAGTTTCAACAACCAAATCAATTAGCTCTAATCTCTGGAGCAGTGGTTAATCCCTGGTACACAAGTGCATGATCCAGGATTCAAATAACCCCAGAGAAACCCCATAACATGTAACTCAGACAACCCTGGGCCTCCCAGTGGTGCTTCCAGTGTAGTCTCCTTGTGACTGAATCCCAGATTTCTCTAGATCTTTAGCCCACATCTAGGTTACTTTAAAACTTTGATCCATCCCACCCACTGAGTTTCCTCCTCCTCCCTGCAAGTTTTTTTGAACATTCCAGAGAGAACTTTGGATTTATGACCCCACTGCCATCTCTCATCACCCGCCTCCTCCCCAGCTGATTCTGAGCCATCCCTGTGGAGCCGCAGCTTGGCCACAGATGAGCCATGGTTCACTGCTGCCACTCCCGCTGCTGTCAGAAGCCCACCCAGGATCCCCCTCTACTTTGTGAATTCAGGACAGTTCCCTGCCGCCATGGCCACTGCTGTTAATCCTTTGATCCCAAGTGTGGAGGGCTGAAGGCAGCCTCGCCTCAGTGGCACTGTAAGAGGGGACTCGCTGTTTCCCTTTGTGTGTTATGCTTTGCTCGGAGGGGCCCGCGGCAGTGAGCTCAGTACCCTGAAATGTTAAGAAGTATGAGTGGGCTTCTTTTTGTTTACCTATAATCTGCAATAGTAATAACTCCAGAGTAACAATAGTAATAATCGCTAACATTTACTGAGAGCTTATCCCTCACTGTTCTAAATGCATTTTGCATGCATTCACTCATTTCATCTTCACAAAGACTCTGTGAAGTACCTTCCATTACTACCACCCGCATGTTACAGACAAGAAAACGGAAGCACAAACTAGTGAAGAATAACCGGAGGCGGACAAGGAGGAAAGGGGGACCTGGAACATGGCTGTGGACCATGCCTCCTTAATGACAGTGCCATTCTGCTTCACACGTGCATTTGCCAGCTGGTTGGAGCATAGGAAGTTTCATGGGAAACCAGCATGCACCCCTGCCGCACCGTGTTCTCCTTGGAGGAATACAAACGGAGGCCAGGTCCCAGCCGTCATGCCTCCCCACCCCACTTCCCTTGTCTTCTTTCTTGAGTGGCTCAGAGTCCTCCTCTGCAATTTGACTCATGTCCTCCCCACCTTCCACCCCACTCCAGGTAGTAAGACATGCCTGTGTTCTGGAACCTCAAACAGACACGGCCTGAGGACTTTTCAGAGCAGCCCCTTGTCCTCTCAGTAAATTAGTGGATGCATATAGGTGGGGGAAAGATAATGTTTGCCTTCCCAGCCAGATGTCCCTGAATCCCTACCCCAGCCAACCAGGACCTCCCTCATAAAAATATGGATTATTTCATTACTATTCCCTAAAAAGCAAACTGCAAATCTTTAAAGTCAAATTTCGGATAAGGTTTTGTCAGAATGATTATTTTTCTTCTTCTATGAGATATTATTGAGGAAAGAAGTTAAAGAAATTAAGCGCAATCCAGACCGTTTAGGAGAACTTGGCCAAAACAACTCATATTTCCCACTTTTGCACTATTCTCATCAAACATGATGGCAAGATCAAGTAACTATAAAGGACTTGGCATCACCATGGTCCAGTGCAGCTGGTTGCACAGAACTGGTCTAAAAATGAAATGATTCTTCTATCGTTTGCCTGTTACTCACTTCAGATAGAGAATACAAGAGCAAATGACCTTCTTCTCGGCTTGCAAGTGATGTCACCTGCATGCAGCTTCCCTGCATGGCCTCTTCCCCCCTCCACAGTCGTCTCCAATGCTGTCTCCATTTGCTTTTTCCCTTATGCTATTTTGCATTCAAGCACATTAAATGCAACCCATGTTACACAAGCCATTATTTATTCTCGCATCGAAACACTGTAGGTCACCCACCACATGCTAGAGAGAGAAAACCCATCAACAAATAGGCCCTGTCCATTCAGCTTAATTGACATTTCCACTGTCTTTAACTAGGGTCTCTGCATAACAGCGCATACCAGAAAGGATGTGGCAAGAACACCCATTGGCTGCTGCCGGGCTCAGCTTCTATAATTGAGCGCCATTTGCCCAATGCTGAAGGGTTTTCTGGGCGTGTTTCCCTCCTTTGTCAATGCTAATGCAATGCCAAGTGATAAAGATGCCCTTTGGCATTCAACACTCTTAGCCTTTAATAATAAACACTTTCTGCATCTCAAATTGCTGCTATACATGAACAGGTTTTAGTCAACCTCTGAAGTGAATATGTACCTTCTCATTACAGGGCAACGGTGGTGAGAAAGCAATTCACTAAGCCATAGGGTTGGCAATCACCCATATTTTCTGCTATGAGTAAATAACTTCAATTGATTTAATCATAAAAGAATAACAGGAAAACTACATTGATTTCCAAATCCCTAATGTGAACATCAGACTCTATTGACCAGGCTGCGTGCGAGGAGGTTGTAGCCATTTGTATGAACTCAAGAAACATCAATACTTGATCATTACTCCAACAAAAAAAAAATGACAATTTGGGCCTATTTCAAAATGGATTGAAGTAATATTATGCAGGGTGATTGGGCAATCTAGGGTGATATAAGTGATAATACGCTGCAGTGCTCATTAGGTTAAAAAGAACAAAATCCATAAATTCTGGTGAACAGTTCTCCTGTTAATTGTAACAGGTCATTCACCTTCTATAGTAACAGTAATAACACACTAGACCTCTATTTCTATTAAAGCAGCCAAATGGTGTTGTCGAAAATTCATTTGTTGCTCATGTAAATTTAACGGCTCAGGAGAGCAGTCCATATAGAAAATCTCTATATAAATGGAGAAAAATAGTGTTTGTTTCCCTGACATTGACTGATCGTTTGGGGTTTAGAAGCAAAGCCCAAAGTCTTTAGGAGGAACATTAATGTATAAAAATGTGCAAAAAGAAATAAACATGTTATTTATTTTAATTCAGGAGGAAGAATGTTGCACTGAGTAGTTAAATAGGTGAACATGTTCATGTAAGTAGGGAGAGGCTGGGAACTATGGGGCCTCAGCCAGGACTATCTCAGGCAAAGTGGGATCTGGGCTCACTGTGGAGTGAAGAGGCTGACTGTAAACTCTGCCACTAAATTGCTTCGAAATGCCAAGTATGTCACCTTCCAGTTTGGGGTCTCTTCTTCACCTGCAAAATGAGATAATCCGTAACCTTGAAGTCGTCTTCCACCTATAGAAATCTGACCGTGAACCAATGCTTGGAGAGTGATTTTTAATGTCATCATTCTTTTACTTATTATTTATTACTAGGAATGCCTCTTAACTATTGATGATCTCACTACAAACAGTTCCTCCTTTACTATGCTTTACTGAGGCAAACGATGATTATGTTAATGAAAGTTCTTGTCTATTGCAGAAAATATAACAGGTGGGCCCTCTCTCATTGAAAAGACCCAAAGCTCTTGATAATGTTTAAATATGCAAAACGTTGGTGAGCATCACTCTGAGCCCTTACCATGTGGTGAACATCTCAAGGGACTCACTGGTTGACTTCGTGGGTGCCTAGCACAAAACCAGGTCTGCCGGGACAGGGAAGCCATGGAAGAGAAGACATCTGCCCTCAAGTAGCATACATTGTTGGTAGGGAAAAGAAATTAACACACAAAAGAATTGCTGAATCATATGTGAGAGTAGATAAATGACTCCAAAATTTAGTTTGAAGAATATGCTGTAGAATTTAGAAAAGGCTGTAGTCAATGAGAATTGGATTATTCAGCAAAGTACTGGTAGCAAAAAGGAAGCCTTATGAATTGTTGTGTTTCTCTAAACATGTGGCACAGAAGACAATTTTAGGCATAGATAGACACTAAGCATTAAGAAACATTGAATCATTTTATGAGAAAGTTATTCCCCTTTCAATTCCTTTAGTTATGCTAGTAAGACTTTACCATCTCTCTATTACATTTTAATTTTCCTTTGTAAGAGGAAGAGAAAATAGACCTGCAGAACAGAAACTTTGGTTGGCAAAATTGTCACCTATGAGTTAATAATATGGTTGTGTCCCCATTGTATTAATTTTAAGATTATCTTCTACTTCTAATTCCATTAAGTGATAATGGTTTTCCTTTTACAGCTGTGATATAACATTTACATATATATATGTATGTATGTATATATATACGTGTGTGTGTGTATGTGTGTGTGTGTGTGTGTATATATATATATATATATTTTTTTTTTTTTTTTAGGAGCAGAACAGTTAACAATGTATGAAATAAGAAGTGCTATAAGCAGCATCCAGATGTGGTCCTGAAGGTGGTGCATGAATGGAAGTTTGGAAAATACCGTTGAAGTCGAAAGAGCACTGACCTTCAAGGTAAAAGCCTGGCTTTCAATCCTCCTTCTGTGGTTTATTAATGGGGACCTTGAGTAACCACTTACTCTTGCTGAACCTCAGTTTCCTCGTCTGTAAAGTAAGGGGTTGGATGAGATGAACTCCAAGGTCGCCTTCAGCTCACATTTGTATGATTAAAGGGCTATTGAAGGCTTCTGAGCAGACAGTGACAAGATGAAAGTGACATTTAAAGAAGATTAGTCTGGCAATGGCATGAAGGTGAGTTTGGAGAGGAGGGGGCTTGGGGTCGGGGAGGCCAGATAGGTAGCTTCTTCTGTAATCCAGGAATGAGCTGATAAGGGCCATGGCTCGGATGAAGGCGGTGAGAACGTGAGGGATGAAGAGACATAAAGAAGCACATTTCAAAGGAAGATTTGACAGGATTTGGAAACTAAATAGTGAATGGAATCGTAAAAGTGACTTGGGGATTTTGAAGCTGGTGAAGTAAAAAGGAAACTTTTTGATAAAATATTTATGTTGGAAAGAGCTTGTTTAGTTCTGAAAATCTTGAGCTGACTGCAAAACACTGATACTGAAATGCTCTCGGGACAGATGAAAATACAGGACTGCACTTAGATAAAAAGAATGATGAAGAACTACAGATTTAGGAGCTTTCTTCATTGAAATGATGAATACATAAATTGCTAGAGAGAATGAAAAGCAAGAAAAGCAGAAAGCCTAAATTGAATTTTGGAGTACGATGCCTGTTATTAAGGGGGCAGGAGAAGCAGAAAAGACCAAGAAACGACAAAAAATATAGAATGCTTAGAGTGTGAGAAAAACCAGAACAGTGTGGGGTTCTGCAAGCCAAAAGAGGAATCAGTTTTCGAAAGATGAGTAGTACTGAACACAGGAGACCATGAAGGAGGAGCCCTGGAGCAACGACAAATGCTGATTGACATCATCAGTGCCCTTTGCACAGAAAACATCAGAGGGGAAGCAGCTGATTGAGATTAACAAGAGATTAATATTAAGAGCCTGTTGGAAGGGAAAAGTGAAGGCAAAAATATGGAAATTTAGCTGGAAGTGGAAAGAGAAAAATAAGATACTGGAAAGAGAAAAGCTGTCGATTCAAAGAAAGTTGATTTTTAAAAAAATACACACACACACACACACACACACACATATGAGTAGACTGTGATGTTTATAACAGAGAGGGATCAAAGGTTCTTGGAAAAAGAAAGCTAGAAGTTTCTGGAAAATGAAGGGAGATAAGTTGTGGACCTCATATGGTCAGGTCTAAATTATGAACATGGCCACCCTTGAGTCACCAAAGGTCCTCATAATTAATGTCAAAGAAAGAGGCCTCATGTATATTTCCCCTTCCCCAGCACACCTCTACCAGGTTCAGGTGTAAAAGACACTAAAAAAATTAGTCAGTGTTTTCTAGGGTAGACTTTACTATAGGTTCACTCATCCAAGCACTCCCAACATCAGCTTTCACTGGAGTGGGAATGGCCATGCACTTTTCCTATATCACGTCTGGGACAACCTGGCTTTCTTCTTCTGATGCCTTAAGCGTGAAGTCTGGTACTCACATCATCAAGCCAGGGATTCTCTTACCACCCAGTATTTTACAAACTGGCTTTTAGCTCACCACCTTTAAATATATGAGGACTTCAACATCTCGTAACCCAGAGAAGAAGTCCATTTGCCCCAAATAACTAGTCTGAGGCCCAGCCCTTTCAGTGCCACGAGTTCCCCTGTCCTTGAGTCCCATCCTGAGGCTTTGCCCTCCTGTTGAGGACCTGAGATCCAAAATTGCCTTTCATTTCCTGTCTGTAATCCATCAAAACACAGTTCTATCAGAGGCCACTGATCTCCCCCAAAGGATAGAAGAGACATTATCTAACTAAAAAATGAGTTACAAAACGAGAGTGCTTTCTAGAAGGATTTGCATCTTAAAAGAGAGAGAGAACAATTTGAAGTGGACCCAAATCCACTTTTAAGCAGTCTGAGGGAGTAAAATAAAATGTAATGCACAGCTTGCCAGGAGATGTTTTAAGGAAGTCAGGGATCTTTCTGGATCCTTTGAGTCCCATGGGAGTCTAATATTGCTAAGGAGAAGGGCTGATTCCACCTTATTCGTTCATCATTTCATTTGTTCAGAAAATGTTTGGTCAGCTTATATCAAGTGCTAGGCACAAAGTGGCATCCTAGTGGTAAAGGGCAAACAGTCCAGGCAAGGACCTCGTCCTCAGGGTCATGGCCAGCCTGTCAAAGAAGGCAGGCGTGTAATTAGGCTATTATATTACACTGCCTCAGAGTTCCAGCACTGAGACTCTCTAGTGGGGCTGTAGACCATTGTCCTGCCCTTTCTAGTCCCCCTTCTTCCTATCCCCTGCCCTATAGGTCCTCCCTCACTCCAGTACCCTGCTTCCCCCCATTCTTAACTCTGCCAGGCGAAAGCGTCTACCTGACCCCATGGGTGGGGTCTCTGAGAAGTCTGGTTTCCACCCACCAGTGGATTTAGCAGCTGGGCACCATCAGTCCACTCCTGGCTCCAACTGGCTTTGGCTTCCTCACCTGCAGACTTTTACTTGTGCTGTTCCTCCTCCAGGAATGGCATTTGCTTATTCCTTTGCCATAGCTCTTATGCTGTTTTGCCCTCCTGTTTAGTTAGTTGGTTCCATTTCTACATCTGTCATCAACCTGCAAGGTCAGAGGTCATGTCTTTTTAATCCGTGTATCCCCCGTAGCATGTTTGTGTTTTTGGTGATCAATAAATGTCGATTTAACGTTTTAGGAGCCCTCCCTTCAGTCTCAGTTTATAGAAATCCTGTGTATCCTTTGAGGAACCAATTGAATGCTGCCTCTGTCAGGCAGCCTTCTCTGATTACCTCAGTCTCATAGGATGGTCTCTTCCTGCTCAGAATATCTATAGCCTTTGGTCTGAACTACTCTTACTGCCAGTCTCACACAAGGCTTTGTACTGTAAGCGTTGTATATATGTGCCTCATCTCTACCAGACTGTAATTTTTCAGAGGGCAGAGGAAATTTCTTCTGAATGTCACCCTGAACATGATATTGCCTGTAGTTGGATTTTAAGAAGTATGTACTGAATCAGTGTGCTTGAACAAATGAATGAACTGAATAAGTGAAGAGGACAGGAGCTGAGGAGCATAGCTGATTCCACCCAAGTGCTGCCTTCATTTATGCTTAGATTTCAGAGTTCGATGCATATTTAACATGGGCATTTTTATGTCTTTCAGGTGCCTGTTAAAAATAATGATTGTCATTAGTTTAATTTTCCAAGTAACTAAGGACCACAAATATTCATTGAAGAAAATCTTTTTTAAAAAAATCTATTTTATTGAAGTATAGTTGATTTACAATGTTGTGTTAATTTCTGCTGTACAGCAACGTGAATCAGTTATACATATATATTCTTTTTCATATTATTTTCCATTATGGTTTATTACAGGATATTGAATACAGTTCCCTGTACTATACAGTACAGGGAATGTACTTAAAATACCTTGCTGTTTGTCCGTTCTGTAGATAATAGTTTGCATCTGCTAACCCCAAACTCCCAACCCATCCTTCCCCCACCCCACCTCCACCCCTTGGCAACCACAAGTCTGTTCTTTACGTCTGTGAGTCTGTTTTGTTTCGTAGATAAGTTCATTTGTGTTGTATTTTAGATTCCACATATAAGTGGTATCATATGGTATTTGTCTTTCTCTTTCTGACTGACTTAGTATGATAGTCTCTAGGTCCATCCATGTTGCTGCAAATGGCATTATTTCATTCTTTTTTTATGGCTGAGTAATATTGCATGAAGAAAATCTTTACAATAAAAGATGGAGAAAGTTCATTGTAGTGTCCAGATTATTATATATTCTCTAAAACATTGACCCTTCAAGGGTTGGGAGATTGTTTAGGACTCTTTTCCTTTATTGAGTTTGAAAGAGGTAGCTGTGCTTTTTTCCCATTACACCTTCTTTTCTCTTCTCTTACTCGTTATTACTACTGCTATTACTACGACCAGCAGCCTTCTCCCTTCCTGTCTTCTCACTTCAGCTTCTTGAATCGATAGGTATTTATTAAACACCTAATATGTGGCTGGGAATTTGCTCTAGGCTTGAAGAGCTGACATCCCAGCTAGTTAGAGTAGGGTATAAAGCATGAGACACACCCATGGAGTAAGGAATCATTAATTAGTAAAACAACCACACTTCAGTACGTGTATTTTGCAAACTCTGTTTTGGATTTGAGTGAGCAAGTAGACGCCTGGCTCTCCACCATGCTCCAGAACAGCTGGTTGAATAACTGAGCAGGGGATGAGCTTGGTACCACTGAACTTATAGCCTCTGGAAGAGAATTGATAGCCGGAGCGAGGAAAGGATTTGCATCATTCTGCAGTGAAATCAAGTTGCTATTCAGCATCTTGACTTCTTTTCTCTTGATTTTGCGATCAAAGCATGTTGTCTTCTTATAATAAATCACTAATGAGGTCACTAAAATAATGGAGGAAAGCAAGGTAAGAAAACCGTAAAACCATACTTTGCCAAGACTAATGAGGCAATATTGCCAAGAAATTAACAAAGTCTTTTTTCATTCCTTTATAGCAAGGGAAAACAAAAGGAGTGACCGGTTACATAACATTTCTCATGAAAATTTTCATACAGAAAATGTACAGAATAGGCATTGTAGTACCTCCAGTAGTGACGGAGCAGAGATTTCTCTTATCTAAAATGTAGCAACAGCTCACATATCAGTGTTTAGGGCAGTAAACAACTACATCATTAATTTCTACCTTAGAATCATGAATGATTTCATTTTCTGTCTCTAAAAGCCCATAGACTCTTAACTATTGAAAATGGAAATAATTTGCCATTGATTTGAGCAGCCTTTTAGACTACAGGAATAATGATCTGTGGGATTTTTAATGACCTAAACTCCAGTAAGAGTCCTTGAGAGCTTTTCAAAAAAAAAAAGAAAAAAAGGAGGAAGAAGAAAAAGAAGAAGAGCTTGACCCAATGTATTAAAGGTGCTTGAGAAAATAGGCTGTGCTCTGGGGAAATTTAGGTTTTATAGCAAAGAGGCTATCACAGATGCTAAGAATCGAATCCCTTGTTCCTCAGAGAAGACTGGGCAGGGAAACTTTCAAAGAAGGCAGATGAACACTTCTTAGGGGAATTTTTTTGTGAGTAAATAGTCTTCAGGCATCTTCGTGGCTACAATTTTATTGTCTACGTATGCCTCGGGCAAGTTGCAAATCATAAACTCAGACTCCAAGTGACACCAGCGACAAGCATGTGTCTTGGCTGCCTTTTCACCTTGTATCCATTTGTGTGTTAAAGAGCTGATATGATGGGCTCTTTTTTCCTCACACCTATAAGCCAAAGTCATTGTCCTGTCAAGTGTATAATGATTTTAGTATTTTTGGAGTGCTAGCCACAGGATTTAACCATTGCAGCATAGAGCAGCAGCCCTATCCATAATGTGGGGGGGGGGGGGAAGGGAGAAAGAAAGGAAGTGGGATTGAGAAGGACAGAGGGAAGAAAAGAAATTTTCTATTTGGAATACACGACCTGAGCTGCTCTCAGTAAAGTTTCTTAGGCTGTCCGAAGTGAGCTATGTGATGTGTCTGCAGACGCTTTTGGTGCCCGAAGGCTCATCAAAATGGCAAATATTTTTAAATGGGCCTCTTGCCCCTCAAGTTTCTGAGAGCTGAGCCCTGCAGGAAACTGATATGATGTACACCTACATTCAGACTCCGCTTGCAGTGTTTGCCTAAGCCCACTTTTGTCTGGTTTCTAATCCATCAGGTATTAATGTTAATCTGATATTTCTGAAGTGCTTAACGGTGTTTGTCTATGAAAGGCGAGGTGGAAAAGCGGACTGATGGATTGGCTGTGGATTTGACAGGAATTAAAATTTTGAAAAACAAACCTACTTATCTGAAAGTGCCAAATAACCATCATATGTTTCCTGAAAATATGAGCAAATATATAAAGAATCTTACAAGACGGTGACACTAATTTCCACGTTTGCTGCACCATCTTAGCACTCCCATAAACCTGTAGTAGCTTTAACAGAAATATGGCCGGATGAGGCATATTTTATTCCTCAGCATGCAAGCCTAATGCATAGAAACTTTAACACGTTCTTAAACAGTCCCTGCCTTCAAACTTAGGGAAATATTTTTACAGACATACAGTTCACCGTCTCTCTACCTTTAATATTGGGGGAGATAACCTAGTATCTGGTTATGATTTACAGGATCAGGACAAGTCTTACAAAGTACAATTCTTAGAAAGAAGTTTTCTGCCCAAATTATAGCCCAGCCATTGGATTTTAAAAAGAATTGGTCAAATCAGCACAACTCCATATTTTATCATACATGATGATTTTACCCCCAGCAGCTCTTTGTTTTCCACACAGTGAATTTCTGGATGGTGGTGGCCACTCTGACCAAGTCTTTGGTAAGACTGTCCTAGGATTCCTCCATGGGGACCACGTTATGGCTGAGACTTTGAAGTTCTTCTCAAAAATGAAACTGGTGGATTGGGTCCAAAGATGTCCTATATTGAGCTAAATTCTGTGTAAGCAAGGCTGAACTATATATGTTTAAGTATAATGAGGGAAACATTTTATCCTACTACATTTTTAAAATTAGCATTTTTAACATGAAAGCAATATATCACCTATAAAAAAATAGAACATTCAAACAAGCAAAAGGAAGAAATGTAAACATAGTCACACTTATGCTTTGGTATCTAGCCTTTGAGATTTATTCTTATGTATAAAAGTCAACTATATATGATTATATATAATATATGTTGAGTATAATGAAATATGCTTAAATTTAATTAAAAATATATTTTTAGATAGTGGTATTAGTTGCACAACAATATGAATGTACTTAATGCCACTGAACTGTACACTTAAAAATGGTTAAAATGGTAACATTTTTCTTTATTTTACCACAATAAAAATACATATTTAAAAAATAAAACGAGATTCTAAAGAATGTGCTACTTCGTTACTTTTTTATGCTAATGTATTACAACTATCTCTCTGTTAATCAATGCAATTCAAGAGCAGTGTCCTTAGTGTTTATACTATAGAATATTCTACTTTGTGGAGATATGCTTTAGATCATTTAAAACAGTGATTCTCACTCTGACTGCACATTATAATCACTGGGAAAGCTTATGAAAAAAACTAATGGTCAAGCCTTACTTTATGAGGTTCTTATTCATTCAGTCTCAGGAGGGACTTGGCTATCAGTGTTTTAAAGTTTTCCAGGTCATTCTAATATTCAGTCAGTAATGACAAACACTGATGTAAATGATCTCTTTTCTTAGTTAAGTCACTTCCTTTTTTTTTATAATTATACGTAACTCTAAATAGATTAAATTCAAAAAGATTTTGTAACACACATTCATAATTATGTATCCAATTGCTGAGTATTTTGACCATGTATTTTATCATCCCAACCAGGACCTCTGAGTGTGAATGGGGTACTATTATTCACTATACAGGATAATAGATGTGTAAGCCAGGCCTATTTGGCAAATTGTGTCACATATGGTTACACTACTCAAAACATATACAATCTTTTAAGACATTTGGTAGTTATTATCTAAATGCCATCCAAAAACACCATATTAATTACGTCAAGAGTTTTTGAAAATATGGGGATATATGTATACGTATAGCTGATTCACTTTGTTTTAAAGCAGAAGCTAACACACCTAAAAAAAAAAAAAAGGTTTTGAAAGAACTTGTTTCCTGAAGTCCACAAAGACATTAGGAAGTATTCATTTAAACAATATTTACTGAACGACTCCTATATGCCAGCTCACGCTAGACATGGGGGTAGCTGTTCGGAGCAACAACACAGTCTCCATTCATAGATCCATCAGGAAAAATAGATATTCTACAAACGTGTGAGGCTACAGATATTATCATTTTATTTAATCTTCATTAATTTTTTAGTCAAATAGGTATCTTGTTTTAATTTGTATTTACTTGCTCAATAGTGAAATTGAGAATATTGTTTATGAATATTTGTATTTCTTCCTTTGTAAATTGTCCATTCAATCTTTGCCCATTTTGGTGTTATATATGTTTAAAGTATTTTTCTAGCTTATTGTTTGATGTTGAAATTTGCTTATGGTGGGTTTTGATAGAAGATTAAAACTTTTGTGTAGTCATACCTGTCCATTTTTTCTTTAATAATTTCTTTGGTACCATAATTTGTCTTTAATTCATAATTAATATATCTGGTGTAGAATGAGGTAAGAATTTTACACTAATGATTCCAAGTAGTTAAACAATTACCCAATAACATTTATTAATAAAAATTATTTTCCCCATAAGAGGGAAGTGGGGAGGGGCAATATAGGGGTAGGGGATTAAGGGGTACAAACTATTATGTATAAAATAAGCTACAAGGATATACTGTACAACACAGGGAATATAACCAATATTTTACAATAACTATAAATGGAGTATAACCTTTAAAAATTGTGAATCACTATATTGTACACCTGTAACTTATATAGCATTGTACATCAACTATACTTCAATTAAAAAAATTATTTCCCCCACTAATTTGAAATGTCATCTTTAGCACACAATAAGATCCCATATATATGTAGATCTGTTTCAGGGATTTCTATTGTGTTCCTTTCTTCTGTCTGTTGGTTCTCATAATATCTCACCAATCTAATTATTTGGTGTTGGACTGTGTTTTAGTATCTGACTGTGCAAGTACTCTTGCCGTATTGTTTTTTTAAAATATTTTATTGCTTACTCTTACTTGTTCAATTCTTCTAGGTAAATTTTAGAGGATGCCCCCTACAAAAGCCATTGATTTGATGGGAATATACAGAGAGAGAGAGAGAGGACCAACAATTTTACAAGATTGATGTCTATCCAGGAATTTGGTATGTCTCTCTACTCATTCAAATATTCTTGTATGTTCTATATTTTTCTGATTTTTTTCAGGGTTTTTAAAAACACAGATCTTGCATATTTCTTGTTAGATATATTTCTAAATGTTTCTTTTTTTGCTTTGCTCTGTGCGTGTGTGCATGAATGTGCAAAGGGGATTTTTTTAAACCCATTTATGTTTTCTAAATGGTTCTTTCATCCTACTGATTTTCCCCCAGCTCTATCTAATAGCATACTACCATGTTACATCAGATAACAACATACACCAATAACTTGCATAAACATATTCCTCTAATTTGAGTTACTTTCCCCGATTTTCATTAAAAATATTACATAGCAATAGTCTGGCTTACTCCAGGCCCAGTCTATGATTATTTGCACTTACATTCACCAAATGTTTTTAAGACTCTTCAAGGGCTGCACACTGAGCCGGGTGTGGGGTGTGATGGTAACAAGGGGGACAAGGGTTCTGAACAAGAACACACAGATTATCTAAATTAGCTAGAGTTCAGGTCAGGCAAGGCTGCCCTGAGAAAAATGATACGTAGGCTGAAGCTTGGAGGGTGCTGAGGATTTAACTAGACAAAGAAGAGGAGGAAGAACATTTGGGGCACAGGGAGGAGCATGGAAGGGCCAGTCCAGAGAGTAGGCAGGAGAGGGGTCCTGAGTGAGGCTTACATTAGGCAAGGCCAATGCTGCAGGGCATTCCGACACACTGAGCCTTTTGTACTTTATCTTAGGAGCAGTGGAAAGCAATGAAGAGTTTAAATAGGGAGGTGACTTAAACACATCTGCATTTTAGAAAGACAACTGGATGCAGTGTGGAGATGAAATTCAAGGAAATCAAGAGAATTTTCAGGGAAAATAACAAGCAGGGTTTTGGAGTAGTCCACCTGAAGTAACCAGGTCGACCTGAACAATGATATGATTAGACCAAGGAGGTGACCGTAGGTGGAAACAAAGTGATGGATTAGGAGGGCTATAGGAGCAACAACAGGATTTGGACATTGATTTGCTGTGGAATATGAGGTGAGGGACAAGTCAGGAATAACCTCTAGGATTCTAGGCTTGAGCCATGTATTTCTTACAGGTGCCATCTATGAGCTAGAAACATAAGAAGACAGATTTAGGGGATGGGGGGAGATTCTAAGTTCCCATTTTGGAGGTTTGGAGGCTGATGTGCCTGTGAAACATCTAAGTAGAGACATCAAGTAGATAGTTGATACCTGAGATGGAACTGATGAGAGGAGTTTGAGCAGAGAATACAAATTTAGAAACCACCAACATACAGATGGTGGTTGAAATTATACAAGTAAATAAAATTGCCTTAAAGTGAGTGAAAATAAGCATTAAAAGGACTAGATCCTAAGGAATTTCAATATGTAACAGTCAGGCTCAAGTTAGGTTAAAAGGGGAAGAAACTGACCTAGGGATGATGAAATATTTAATGGCATTTGAGAACAGGAACAGGAAAGGAGGTAAAGGCTTATAGACTTTAATTTGGTGATCTGTACCCACTGTAAAAACCTTGAGCATTTTATCACATTTCTAATGTATTCTAATGAAAACAGCATCTTCCTTGCAATTTCCCAGCACACTGCTCTAATTCCCGTTGGTGGAACACAGTTTTCCAGCCCCAAATGGCTATAGACTCACCTGCTATATCGAATGGCTAAGCACCCCTCTGAGTCTGAGTTAACTGCTCAGAGGCCCTGGGACCAAGTGAGGGCCCTTCTTCATTGGAAACTGCCTTCCATCTGCCAGAATCCTCTCCTCCTAAGGGAGAGTGGGGATATATGTGCTCCCTCAGATTCACCATCCCAGGCAAAATTTAGGAACATGCCTGGATCAGCTAACTGGAGCCAGGCAGACTCTTCATTTTAAGTCAACAAGGCACCTCACTAAAGTTCAGGGACTAATGTCATTACCTTGGGATTCTTGTTCACACCTTGTTAGATAGGTACAAAATGGTGCTGCTTTGGGGTAGTTTGCAAAAGCATTAGTGGGAAGTAAATGGTGTTAAAGTCAAACTGGTAGTAAAAGATGCATAGCACACTCTGACATATGGCCTGCACACAGCTTCCCTGTGTCGTGGGCCTCCCTATGACAGATAACACACAGACGGACAAGAAAAGTTGGTGAATACCGCCAACAGCTCATGAACCATTCATTGTGGTGATTGCAGTTTCTTGGGTTCATCTGATCACTCATTTACTCAACAAATAGTGACTGAGTGACTACAGTGTTCCAGGCAACGTTCTGGGCATGAGGGTGCAGCAGCAGGAAACTGAAGACAGAGTTTATACTCCAGTGGCAGGGAGGCAAGAAACAAGGGACACATTAGGTAAGAGGAATTGTGAATGACTAAGGGATATGTCAGTTTGAGTTGAACAAGCATCACGAACATATGATGAGATAATTTACTTCATTAAGTAAATTGGTAAAAGTATTTACCAAGAGTAGATGGTATTTTAGTGCAGAGTCCCATCATAGAGTGTGTCTTAGTCCGTTCGAGCTGCTGTGACAAAAGTATTACAGACTGAGTGGCTTATAAACAACAGAAATTTATTTCTCACAGTCCTGGAGGCTGGAAGTCCAAGATCAGGGTGACACATGGTTGGGTGAGGGCCCTCTTCCTGGTTCATAGATGGCCATATTCTTGCTGTGTCCTCACGTGGCAGAAGGGACAAGGGAGCTCTCCAGGGTCTCTTTTATAAGGACACTAATTCCATTCATGAGAGTTCCACCCTCATGACCTAATCACCCCCCAAAGCCTCACCTCCAAATAGTATCACATTGAGGGTTAGGATTTCAACATATGAATTTGGGGGCGGGGCAGACACAAGCATATAGTCTATAGCAGAGTAGGTCTGAATTTCCACCTGACTACTTGCCAGACATGATCTTGGACAAATTGTTTCAAACCTTTGAGCTTGCTCGAGCTTTTCAGTTCTCTGAGCTTTAGCTGCTTCTTGTGGAAAGGAGAGCTAGGGAACCTACTGCGACGATCAATAGATCTCATCAAGAGTCTTGCACAGTCTACTAAACTATCTCCATCCCTTTCCTTCCCCACATAAAGGCTTAGCTTATCCTGGGTTTAGAGCTAGCTGATCCTCTGCCTATGACCTCTCTCTCACAGCACACCTTCATAATTTCTAAACTCACAACCCCAGACACATGACAGCTTCTTTCAGTGAAAAAGTATTGTGCCATTGCAGATATATTTTGAAATATGGGGGGAAAAAAAGTTCAGCTTCGGTAAAAGGCTCATGGCAGAGCCCCTGTATGACAAGAAAATCGCAGTTGGTTCCAACACTTCTGTAGATGTCACCAAACACAACCTCATTAGAACAGATCCTTTTCATTGCATTTCTGGTATTGGTAATAGTTGTCCCAAGTATTTCATATGCTCTTGTTCAGTCCACCACTATTTATTAATTAAGAGGTAGATCCAGTTTTCTATAACAGAGACCCAAAGTGCAGGGGCATAAACAATACAGAAGTTGATTCCTCCTTTATCAAGCTATCTCAGAATTAGTATTCCAGGACTGGGATGGCAGTTCCACAGTTTCACACCTAGGCTTCCTGCCTACTCTGTATCATCCTTGGATTATTGACGCCATCTGCGCAGCACAGAGATGACTCACCACCATCATGTGGATATTGTAGTTAGTGGGAAAGGGACAAAGGAAGGGGATGGCAACCTGGAGATTGCACACATCACTTCCCCTCATATTCCATTGGCCAGAACTTAGTCACAGGATCATAATAACCTGCTATTGCTATTTTAGCACATCAGAGAAGAGAAGAAAGATTATGGGGAACCACTCAGTCTCAGCCATAGCTTATGATGGTGCAGCCCATTTAGGGGTATAATCTATGCCCTGTGGACATACCAAGGTGTGACTATAAAGTAAGACAAACACGTTTTAAAGAAATACAATTGATTTTTTTACATACAAATCTATTTATTTTTAAACTAGTTACTTTTGGAAGTTACTCTTTGAAAATTATTGTTCTAAATATTTCTGGATCTTCTCTTGTTAACTGCCTTTTAGAAACAGGTCTTACACCACATGAGGATATCAATCTGACTTACTGGTTTATAGTTACAGCTCAGTTTTTCTCCAAAAACAATACCACTCAACAAAGTCATAATACTTCTTTTACTCATCAGGCTTAGTTCCAAATTAGTTTTCACTATTTTCTAAAGTCAAAATCATTTTCAAAATATTGGTAAGTCACTATTGAGGAGTTTCCTAAAATATGTTAGATGGCTCTAAAAGCAATTCCCAGAACCTTCAAAGAAAAGACATTTTGTGTGAATGAAAAAGCTCTAGTATATTTGCTCAAACAATACAGGACTTTTACCTTATGGTCATACTTCATACAGTTTTTAGGATAGTGTTACCTGGCCATTGGGGAGAATGGGTATGCTGAACAGGACCTCAGCTATAACATACAATGGCTGCCATATACCAGGGGGAGCTTTGTCCCCGGGCTCGTTCCTGTGGCTGCCTCCAAGACATCCTATAACCTACTGACAGACATTTTCCCAAACAGTTTGAACTCTTTTGTGTCTTCAAATCTTTGATTGTTCAAAATCACCTCCTCTGTGAACTTGATATTAACTATCCTGATAGAGCCAGTTACTCTTCCCTCTGTGCTCCTGTCCCATTCTATGTACAGCAAACTTTTAGTGCTTAATATACCATATGCTAATTATCCATTTACCCATAATCACTACACTGTGCACGTGCGTGCGTGCGTATGTGCGCACCCACATATCTCTACAAGGGAGGGGTTTCTTGGGCCTCGTTCTGATTACCTTGTTCATCCTTGCATGCCCCCTAGTGCCTTCTACGCTGTGGCGTTCAACAGTGTTGGAGGAATTTATTAAATGGGCAAACAAATATAATCTATTCTTAGAAAATAACTTGCTTTCTACCTCTGGCTCTGAGCTTCTCATCTTTATTTATAGTTCCTCTATAAAACCCGGGGAGTGGCTTAAGTGTTCTCTGAAATCTTAGGATTCTAGGCCATACTGGGCCAAGATTGTGATTTCAACAGAGGTACTGGCAAATTGTAGGTACAAAGTCTGCTCAGAGAAGGTGGAGGAAATGCTGTGACTTTCAAAGACACACCTTTGTTAGGAGTCCACCTTTCAGACAGATTGGACTAGATCTGTCCCATTTGGTACATGCTGTCTCTACACACAGGCACTTGCGTTTCGTTAGTGAGGAGCGAGGTAAAGAAAAGGAAGATTTAATCTTGCTCTGGCTGGAAGCACAGTGAAGAAAGGATTACCCCTTTCCCAAGAAACTGTAAATTATTGACTGCAGTGCCTACTAAGATTATTGAGAATGAGAAAAGTTAGCAATGGAAAGCCCTTGAAACTGTTAGACCGAAATAGAAATGATAAAAGGAAAGCTTTAACTCTTAATTGTTGGTTTACAATCTAATTGGACAACAGAGAATATTATCACAGAGACATATGTAAAATAAGAAAATAAAGGAAAAGCTATCACCAAATAACATCGTTTGATGCAACTTTTAAATTTCCTCAATGTGCCATTTTCCAAAAGGAGTGTCCTGGAATATTTTTGTGGTAAGTGTTTAGGTATTCAAGTTGGAAGAGTTAAAAAAAAAATCTACATGATATATGTTTCTAGAAAAACTGAAGTAACTGAACAAGGGCTTGCCAAACACCAAAACAATTTTTTTTTCATAGAAAAAAATTCGTAAAATATCCCAGCAACTTTAACAGCCTATTGACCATCCCTGGACTAACAATTACCAAAGTTTCCTCACTGAAGCTATCTCATGATGTAGGCATAATTTGTTTATCACAATCTTTGACCTGGAGAGGAAGAATGGGGACTGGGCAAGCAACAGGGAGAAAGTCAACCTCAGAGGAAGCAAAAAGAGAAATATTGGAACGACCTTTACTTCTTTTCCATTTCTCTTTAGCTGTCGGTGAATATCAATGAAGTGTTACCGCCTCAAGCAGGAGCACCGATTTGAAATCCCCCTGCCTGAGCCCTGTTTCTTTTGAGCACAAGATCAAGGAGTTCATTTGTTGTTTATTCATTCGAGATTCGAGATTCTCCCGCACTACACACCACGTTCACAAGTTGGGGGGGGGGGCGGGGAAGAAAAAAGACACCACGCCGCAGGGAACTCCACGGTTTTCCTTGTCTTTAATTTGTGTAGCATTTTCAAATTGTGCCATCCCGGCAGGTGTGACCGCGCTTTTGCGGAGCCTTCGGTGCTGTTTTACCTGCTTGAGTCTGTCAAAAACCCATTTGTATGCGCCCGGCTAATGTGCTAGAAATAAAAGCACCAACCTGTCAAGTAAACTCTGCACCTGTACGAAGCAGTTAAATTGTTCCATCTGCTATTATCCCTGGAGATCAAAGGCCATCCCCGGGAGGGGTGCCCAAGGACCAAAGCAAAGGTTGGAGCGTCTTGTCTTGGAGTTTAAAAAGAAGAGGACAACGAAGAGGAGAGTGGAGAGGGGGGTGAAAACCCGAGGAGAAAAGGATCCCTGAGGCTCAGGCCGGGCTCGGCTACCTGAAGGAGCTTTTGTCTGAGCCGGGCGCGCCGGGAGCGCATTCTTTCACATTAAGAACCGCAGGGGAAGACATTCATTCACTCCCCTTTTTTTGGTGACGTAGCTGGGGCATTCATGTGTTTTTAACCTTGAATAATTTTTGTCTCTAAGCTCCAAACAAGTTTTATCCTGTCCACAGGTCAGTTTTGTTACAGAGGCCAATTAGCAGTGCTACCTTCGCCTGCGGCAAAAAGCCAAGTAATGGCGGGGCAAGCCCTCCGGAGAGGTGATGAATAACTCCGGAGAGCTGTAATTTGAAAGGGGGGCCTTTGAAGCATTTACCTTACACGGGACGCTATTGTCACTGCAGGGTGTTTGATCTTAAAATAATTTACTTAATGATCTCACCGTGGGAGCAATTGGCAGAGCAAGATTAGGCTGTAAGTCCTAATGGACATGGGAAAAGTTAAAATTGCTCAGAGAAAGGTATGTACAGGTCTGAGATCTGTCCGTGTTGTGTGTTCATTACTTGGGGGCTTGCGGGGTGGGGGGAGCCTGACTGCGATCAGCTTTGCATAGCTTGTCAGAGAAAATCATAAGATGCCGGCCTCTCCTGGGACGTGCGCTGAGCATTTTTTCCGCCTGCATTTCAGCGTTCCTGAGAATTAATGATCTGATTTTTACAGTCAATGATTTTTTTTTTTTTACTCTTTCTTTTTCGCAAGCAGGGAGCTGCTGTATCAGGAAGGCACACGGGAGGAGGGTGGCATGCCTAGTGCAGGCTTCTGAGCTGGAATCAGAGCCAGATGTAAATGTGAAAGTTTGCCCTTTCAGCTGGCAAACAAGGACATCAAGTAGACACAAGGCAGTTATTTGACATTGTTATCCCAGGCCCAAATATGGCTTTGTCCTCTAGAAAGGAAAATCTTGTAATGTAAGCCCCGATTTGGCATATTTATAACTCATGTTTACTTGTGTTTTCTTACATACACATCAATTACTTATATGGCAATTGGAAGAAATATCTTAGTGTTGGGTTCTACCTGTTTGGTATCAAGAGAGATAGTACTTTGGCTTTAAATTTCTTCATAATTTTGCTCTTTCAAATGTTCAAAATTTGCTAACTGCGAAGCCCCTTGTAAAAAGCATCTTATTTTTCCCAATTATGGAATTAGAAGAGGCATCTTAAATGAATATTCAACTGGAAAAAAAGTAACCTAAGTACTGCTATTGCTGTTTATGTATTTGACGTTAAACCTAAGGAAATGTGATGCAATAGAACATGAATAATTAACAAATGAATTCATTTCCTGTCTAATACAGATTCTAGCTAAGCCGTATCATAGCAGCCTGTCCATGCAGCCCCAATGTCTTGATATGTATTCTTCCTCTGGGAAGCAACACCCAGCAAATGTATGTCATCTGGAAGGTTTGATTTGTGTAAAATGGAAAATCTCAACCTTGAGCTCAAAGAAGGTGAGTCTGATTCCACAAGGTCCACAACTTTTGCCTGTTTCTGGTAGGACAGTGAGATGAAATATTTTTTATTCATGCAAATCAAGGAATTATGAGCATGAGTATCAGCTTTATCCCGGCAAACACCAGTTTGCATGTGCCAATTTGGGGCAGCGCAAATGTTCCCCACAAGTATGAAGCTTTTCTGAAATTTAGCCTTTGGACTCCGTTTCTGGTGAGTCTGTTGAGATATGCCTGAGAATCTCCATGTACCAAAATAGAGTAGAGTCCTTTTGGGCTTGTGTTTTTATCGCTTATCTGTACTTGGAAATTAGCAACTTATTAATTTGCTTCAGTAATTTCTCTGATGCATGGAAATAACTATCTGAGGCTGAACTAAAGATTATCTAAAGATTATCTATGCTTTGTTCATATATTCTCCGTGTTAAATTACTTGATGAGTGAGCATGGCACTCATACTGCATGTAGTGCAAAGAATGGCAGCAGATAAGGATATGCATCTATGTGTCTTAACCTTTTTCAATCAGTTAAAAGGAGATACCAGGCCCACATGGGTCATGTGGGGATTTAAGGGACATAATGTATGTGAAACACATAGGACTGATGCAGAAATAAAAGATGCTCAATAAAAGTTCTTTCCCACCCTGTGCTCTGGAAACAACTTTGAATCTCACTAGTCAGTGTTAAGTTTGGGTCATCATCCTCCTTAAGTAGCATTTTCCCTCCTTTTCCACTCACAATCCAGTAAGGTGTTACAAGTGAAGCTGTTTTCCATGGATAAGTCTGAATGCTAAGATTGTTTATGAACATCTAACTGTTCGGGGAGAAATTAGAGTAGTCACCTCTAGGCCATCTCAAAGCTGTGAGTACTAACCTAAGGGTCCAGCTGCCAGTGTTGAGTGGTCAGTGAGATTTTTCTCTTCTTCATCTTTCCTTCTTTTTCTCTTTCCCAATGCTACCTTAAAAAATTTTTTTTCGGTCTTAATGTAATTCCAGTTGTGTTTGTTGTCGTAAGTGGTGAATGTAACTTAGAAACCAAGAAAACAATTATGTTATCCTCACCAAGAGACAAACCAACACCAATTTAGAAAAGAATAAGAAAGATAACTAGGAAAGAAAGGAAGTTATGAGTATTTTAACCTGTAAGTCACCATTCTAGTAACAGCATGATTACACCTTCGTTAAGCCCCCCTTTGCTACTTTTTCTTTCTTCCATGTTCATCTCTCCCTCCTCTCCTTCCCTCTCTGGGCTTTCTTCCACTCTCCCTTTATCTGTGTATCTCTCTATTTCTCTCTCTCTCCTCTTCCCTTTCCTCCTGCTCATAATATTTTCATAATGTCTCCCTCCCTTCTTCTCTCCCCCCACTCCGTCCCCACTTCTGAGTGGGTGACTCAGTCTGTTTCTCTGTCTCTCCCACTGTGCAGGTTCCTCCATGTCTGTTGGTGCCCTCTCTCTCTCTCTCTCTCCCCTTCTCCCTCTCTCTCTCATTCTCTCTCTCTCTCTCTCTCTCTCTCTCAAAACCCAGCATGTAAATGAAAAGGTTAAAGTTGAGCATGTGAATATTAGGAATTTTTTCTTGATCATCGTCTGTAATGATACGGTTTCCAAGTAAAAGCTGTGAATTCATAAGCTCACTCCCAGAACTTCCCAATCTACCAGGGACCTGGATGTCAAGAAGCACTTGACCGTCACAGACAGTGGGTGCTGAGCCATCTCCTGAGCCCGCACAGCAAGGAGGCAACTGCCCTGCCAGTTCCAGCATTCACGCTACGGGATGAGTCAGAAGAGAGGGGTGAAAAAGACCAAGGTCAAGGTCAAGCCACTCACCCACCTTTTCCCGCCCAGCTCCCATCCCACCTAGCACTGATCGCTGTCCTGTGTGTCCGAGGTGTTCCCACTGGCCTAAAGCCATCATCTCATCCAGAAGACACATAAATTCCACCCAGGTAGTTCTAAAATCACCCAGCTGATCATTCAATTTATATACAGTATCAAGTGTTCATTTCATAGCCGCTATTTCAGTCCCGCTGACCTACGGGTCCTTGACATGTGCTTCTCCAGGGCCCTCCAGTGATGTAAAAGTAACTTTTTAGCACTTGGAGAAAAAGCAATTGAAGTTCATTTCTCACAGATTGCCAGGCCCCATCAGACATGAAGATGCTGTAAAGCAGGCATCGGAGAATTTTCAAACATCCATTGCTATCAGGCGAAAGAGCCGGCTATGGCAACCAGGGGATCAGACTTGGTCCCCTTGCTCAGTATGCTCTGTGACATTGCATTAGGCTCCCTGAGAGCACACTGATGCCAGTGTGCTGCCACATGGAGGTATCTGGCTATATCTCTGTAGGATTTTGTTTTTCTCATTTCTCATCTGTGGGCAACATCTGTACTGGCCTGTGCCAGGAATATCTTTCTCTTATTCTAAGATGAGCTGCAGGAGAGGAGACGAGCTGGGGGGAGTGAGACAGTTGTGTTTCTCAGGGCTGCGCTTTATGTTCACCTCAGACCACGCCCCTTTTGAGCTGTGCCGTTCCTTTTTCCCTGTCCCACACTGGATATTCCCATAGATCCTTGTTTCCTAATTCCCCACCCTCTGTTCTCTGCTTCATCACTCCTGCTTAATTCCCCCCACTGCTCTCTCTGAATTAAATTCACGTGAAGTGAGTTTCTGTTTGGGAACTTGAAATATGCATGCTGTGGCCAATGGCCCAAGTTCAACCTTAAGACAATGAGTACAGTATTGTTAAATGACCAGTATTTTCATAAATTTCTTCCCCCAAATAGAAGAGGAGTTTCTGGGGTAGCCATTTTGACTAGAAGTCCAGGATAAGGGTGTTCAGAGATTGACAGACTCAAATTTGGAGAATTTGACCACAGATTGGAAGGGATGAAAATAAGATTTGTTACGATATGGGTGTGTGTGTGTGTGTGTGTGTGTGTGTGTGTGTGTGTGTGTGTTTTAATGTTAGAAATTAAAAGTCCCAGTTCTTGAAGATTATTGGAAATTTGGTTTGTTTAAAAAAGTGTTTTTCTTAAGCAAAATGACTGCCCTGGACAACTTCAGAATTTCCACATTCTGAAGTTCTCACCCTGACTGTTCCTATCACAATTCCTCTGTATAATATTACATCTTCCCTTCAGCTGTCGTTTCTCTCACACTTCCCAAGGAAAAATATTAGTAGCAACTTAGAGTTAAAATGGTTAAACAAAAACCAGAAAAACTGATTTGTCTCTAGTGGATTTTTTGGTAGGTATTTTTCTAAGATGCAGTGTGGAGAGTGGAATACTCACAAGACTTTCTGAGAATCCTATCCCAACGTGACCCCTGCTGTTAGTTCATAGTTGCGGATAAGTCAGGTTTGGGTGACATCAGTAAAAGAGAACTAATATCTGTTTGCCCTTAGAGCCTCAGACACGATGACTCACAGCAACTTGTACAGCCAAGGAAACTGAGGCCCGGGAGGGTCAAGTGGAAGATCAGGGATTTGAAAGCCTGTTCCTCCTCGCAGGCACCAGGTGGTTGTAAAGCTTCCATCTTCCCAGGTATAAAACTTTCTTAGCCGTGGTGATGCTAGCGACTTCTCGTGGTGGATACTCTAGCTCACTTCCCAGACATTCATTCTCCCAGCTCCTGTGTCTACAGTCTGCTGCCAATGGCTCTCAGCTGGGCCCCTGTCTCATTTTTGTCTTTGGCTTAAGAGAAAGACCTCTGTCAAGATTAGGCTCCCTCCCTGTGGGCAGCCTGCGTCCAAAGTCTGGTTGATTTCCAGGAGTAGACTTTGCAGGGAGGTGGCTCCTTTTACGATGACAAGGGGTATGGTTCTTATTCCTCCACTCTTCTTCCAGGGCAGGAGAGAGAGGGGAGGGAGGGAGCAGGTGCTGGGGAGATAAAAGCAGGGTTAGGGGGTGAGGGAGGGCAAAACAGCAGAAGGGGAAGAGCCAAGTTTAAATGAGGTGACCTCCAAACATCACAAGGGGGAGGGGGATTAGGGTTGCCAGTGCCCATAAAGGTCAAGGGGTTAGGATTTGGATTAAACTCATCCACATCACACCAGCCTTGATCTCCCCAGATACCTGCTCCCTCCCTCACCTCATCCATCCCCAGCTCAGGCCCCAGGCCTCAGCGTGGGGTTACTGAAGGGCCATCTCAGTTCCAGAGCTCAGGTGGGGCCTCAGGTGTGAGAAAGTCCTCAGTGTTAACAGTTCATGTCCTCCCACTTGCGCAATCCTGTTTTCTTCACATCCCCAAAGGTATTGATCCTAAGAGATGACAATAAACTTCCTGCTTGTAAACTTCCCTCACAAGAGCTGTTTCCCAGAACCTGACCTCAGACACTTATATTCTTAAAGCATGTCCTAGTTTTCAAATGTTGCTGTGTGCTGTCGCTATGGTGTTCACAATAAACTGAGGCTCAGAAAAGTGAAGAGACTTTCTCAGGGTCACACATCAAAGTGCTGGACCTGAGACAGAATCTAAATTCTCAGCTTCTGGTCCAAGGCTCTTCTAAGTGCATAAGTGAGAGTCATAAGGCTGTCCATACCCAACTATCCATAAAAATGTTTCTCCTGAGACTATCATTCTTTATTGTTTCACCTTCCACTATTCATTTCTATTTCCTTAGTTGTTTACCTTTTCTCCTCCCCAGACTTGCCTTTTCCCAGTCACACCAGCTCCCTTCTGCAATGCTTTCTTTTTTTTTAAGAAGATGTTGGGGGTAGGAGTTTATGAATTTATTTATTTATTTTTGGCTGTGTTGGGTCTTCATTTCTGTGCAAGGGCTTTCTCTAGTTGTGGCAAGCGGGGGCCACTCTTCATTGCCATGCGCGGGCCTCTCACTATCGCGGCCTCGCGGCCTCTCTTGTTGCGGAGCACAGGCTCCAGACGCGCAGGCTCAGCGGCCATGGCTCACGGGCCCAGCCGCTCCGCGGCATGTGGGATCTTCCCAGACCAGGGCTCGAACCTGTGTCCCCTGCATGGGCAGGCAGATTCTCAACCACTGTGCCACCAGGGAAGCCCCTGCAATGCTTTCTTTACAACAGCAGTAAGGGAAAGAGCGGGAGGTTCAGGGCTCCCTAGGACATTAATCCTTTGGCACTTGAGGCCTCTTTGCTCAAAAGGAAGTGGTGACAGAGGGATATATCTGGTGCCCTGGTTATGTATCACTGGGCCTCTGTCCTAGATACATGCTTCTTCTAATGCTTTACACACCTGGCTTGAAAGTAGAATTTCATCAGAGCCAGTGCTCCAACCTTCTTGTTTGCAGAGTCAGGAATTTCTCAAGCTAATAACTCTGTAAGCATAGGAGCAATTGGGACACCCAGTAATTCTGTGCAACTGTTAGAATGTTCTTGGGTCTGTTCACCAAGCTTACAATACCTCCAGTATCCCTGGGGACCCTCTGTCATTTGGTTCAGCTCAGCACTAGCTGGAGGAGGAAAGTTCTTTTCACTCCTCAAAGAAAAGCCACCAGGGATTTATTCTTTGCCTTGGGGTTCTGGAGCTTCCAAGGCCTCAGGGGATTTCCACCTCGGCCTGCAAATCCTCTCAGACTGAACAAGTGTAGCTCCTACCGATTAGCTTCTTTGCATAGCCTCAGGACAGGTGTTTGGGGAACCAAGGGTTCATAGATACTGTGTTTCATTTTGGTTTTGATCCTTGATTTTTCTTTTCTCTGTTTTCTTTTTTAATTCCGCATGATATTTTGGAACACAGAGTGAAGTCTGCTCAGACCCATCTTTCTCCTTATCATTTCAACCAACGTACTACCCTCCTGCAAAAGGTGTGTCTTCAGAAAGGGTACTCAGGTTGGAAAAGTGTAGAAAGAGCAGATGAACTTAGTGTCAGTGGCCATATGGCCCCTTACTGTTGGTCATCTTCATCACTAAGTGAGACCTACCAGATAAGGCACCAGATAAGGCAGTCACACACTGGTCCTTTGGCTTCTCTTGGGCCACAGGGTAATAGTAAGGTCTTGGAAAAAGTCCTACTCTGACTGGGTGTACAGTGTACATGTGTGTGGTATTTTGTCAAATCTCATGTATTCTAAGCTTGATTCTAAATGACCTTTTTAAAAAAGAAAAGAGGCTTAGACTTCTCATCTGTTTCATGAATTTGTCATTTATTGGGGGGGTGGGCTCCAAAATCCTATATATCATAGGATTTTTTTCAGATGTGTCTTTTCTGTGTCATACCAATCGTCATGAGTCCAGGAATGTTCCTCTCAAACGATCTCCCATCCTAAAAGGCAGGGATTAAAAGTGTAAAACCCAGTTTTCCCGGATTCAGATCTCCCCTCTGACAGTGGTCTGTGTGACCTTGGGCAAGTTACCCAACCTCTCTCCTCAGTTTTCTCATCTGCAAAATAGTGGTCCTAATGGTAGCGTTATTGTCAAGATGAAGCACATTAGTTTATTTTGAAGTCCTTGAAACAATCTTGGACATAGACAACATATTACATGTTATATGTTATTTTCCTATTATTGTTGCTGTCTTTCCCCAGTCAGTTACAGCTGGAGATTTTAAAACAACTGTCCTTTGTATCGCCTGACTACACATTTGTGGCAGAGAGAGAAAAGAGAGAGACCCTTTAAAGCATTTAAATATCATTCATCTGTTTCACAGGCAACTCTTTTTGTGCATTAAGGAAGGAAATGGGAAGGTAAGTGCCCACTGTTTTTAAACTTGGGATGAGGTATTTTTAAACAGTTTTCAATTTCCTTAAGAATTTTAACACAGCTAATATTAGTCAGAACTGAATGTCTGAGAATGAGGTTAGTGTTCTGCATAAACCCTGCTTTTAAAAAGCTCACACGAAGGGTCAAAGACCAGGAAATGCTCTCACTATAATTCTCATTTTCAGCTGAATTGGACATGGCAACAAGAATGCAGGCTTGAATCACATTATGTTCCAGGAACCTTTAACTTTGCATCATAATGACCTACAGCCTAACAGAAGCAAATTGTGAGTGGTTTCCAAAGGAGAAACTCTAATTTATATTAAACTAGTATTATAACTTAAGTAGCTCGTTTTGAAAGCAAAATGCAAAACCTCATCATTCATGCGATGGCTCGTAAATGCATCCTTTACATTTTACCTGTAAAATGCTCTGTGTTTGCTGACAGGTTAAATGTATGCTGTACACAGAGAGCCAACATTTCTCTTTGTAACACTGCAGCAGTCCTACTACTTTTAGCAGCATTCTTATTATTTTAAGCTGTCTCCATTGTCTTCTAAACACCATAATTAGAAGCTTGAAAAGCTCACAGCAACCAAACCCAGTAAGGTCTCATTATGAACAAAATATTCTACTGTGGCTCAACAAGTGACCTTGTGTAGTCCAACGTGATGAAGCTTTCAAACTTCCTGCCCTATTAGGGCTTCAGGTATGTGTAAAAGTTTCCCTTCAGTATTATTCAGCAGCTCCATTCAAGTTTAGTTTCTTGGTCATAATTATTTTCTTACTGGTCTCTTTGTTTCATGTTGTGCATAGAAAAGAAAACCTGTCTGCTGGAAGGGGTTCAGAGTATCTCTTCTTGGTGGAGCGAGGTTTTATAAATGAGTTGAATGAGAGTCCGTGAGCAGAGAGCTGAAATAATTAAATGGTGTGACTCAAGTAAGTAGAGAGGGGGGTGATTTTAGGGCCCAAGAAAATATTTCCCCCACCAGATCAGTGACTTTTTAATTTGATGCTTAACATAATTTTCCATTTGGTTCAAGTCTTCTTGAACTGTATCCAAAAGCGAACTCCTACTGGAGCTACAATAAATTAAACATTATCAGTCGTATACATGTGAGTATAAATGAGTATATAATTTTTTTTTTCTTTCATGAGGAAATAGAGAAAGCAGAGCGCTCTGGATATCTAATGAGGGTTGAAGAAGAAAGTTTGAAGAAAAACTAAGTTAGGAAGATTAGAAAATAAGTTTCTTCTATTCTCCTGTTTTACCTGGGACTGTTGCTAATTTGAATCCTTTGCTTCTGTACATCGCCATGTCTTTTTGTGTTGCCTCTAAGCTTGGAAATATCAGGTGCGAGAGAAGTGAAATTTGTTCTGTAGCCTATGTCTATGTTAGGGAACACTTTCCCATAGCCAGGGAGACACAGAACTGCTTGGTTATGAAATATTCACATTTAAACCAAGCGTGTGAAATGTGAAAATACATCTTGGATTTTTTTCTTTATTTTATATTCTGATGGTGAAACACTGAACTCTGAAAAATGGGCATGTCACGGTTGCTTTTAATAAATCCACTTACCTGTCACATGTGTTTAAGGTTTCCTGACTCTTTGCTAATTATCAAGCTGTATTTCTCTTATTTCTCTAATCTTTAGAACACAATGAAGCGTATCAATCAGCATAAACCTCAGGGAAGCTGCTTATCTCTGAAATCCCATCTCAGATATTGGTGGATACTGGGTCTCCCGAGCCAGGACAGCCCCAGTTGGCTATATTCCTTTTCCTATCTTCGCTTTTAGGCTGAGTATAGGTGCAGATTTTCTTTTTCCTTTTCTCTCTCTTCTCTGCCACCTCTCCTCCAGAAGACACACACACACACACACACACATACACGCGCGCGCGCAAGAGGCTGAACCTCCTCATGAAACCCAGAGCTGATACTCATCCAATTAAGGAAAAGGTGACTTTTAGAGGTATTCTCCTCCCCAAGGCAGTGGGGTTCAAAATTCAGTTTGAGAAGTGTCCCCATGTCAGCATCATATCAAGGAGGTAGCAAAATGACCCATTGACTTGAAAACCTCTGGGGACATTGCCAGGAATCTGCCTTTATAAAAGGCTCCCCAAGTGCCTTGTAAGCTGTTTAAACCATTCTCTACCGAAAGGAGCACTTATCCCAAAATAACATAATTAATTAATCCGAAATTCTCTCCCAAAAGATAGGCTCGTTATCACTCAAGTTCCTGAGTCTGGCACAGAGAGAAGGTTGAGAAAGGAGGTTCAACTTCCACTGTACTGTTTTCTTCCACACCCACTTTCATTGCTCATAGTTCCCGAGCAGAGATGTCAGCATAATGTGCTCTGGGGATGCAGGGTGGGGACTCAGCTGATCAAGGGGCACTGTCCTCCACTGGCTCACTGTGATGGCAGAGGGAGGGCCTGAATCTTCCTGCCTTTCTACCCTGCTTGGCTCAGCTTTGGGACATTGTTTCCCTACAACAGTTCCCAATGTGAAGTTCTTCCTGATTTAAGAAAAGGGAATCAGGGACTTCCCTGGTGGCACAGTGGTTAAGAATCTGTCTCCCAATGCAGGGAACACAGGTTCAAGCCCTGGTCCAGGAAGATCCCACATGCCAAAAAGTTTTTGTCTACTTCTAACTGGATATAGCCTGTTATCTGAAGATCCAGGACTGAAATTCAGTTTGTGATCCAGCAGAAAGTGAAACAGAAAAGGCTCTTCACTTTTGGCTATAACTTAAAAGTCCAGCAAAATCTTGAGAACGCACTGCTGGAGACCTCAGAATCACTCCAGTGTGTGATGCTGGATTTAATTTGCCTTGTTTGGCAGGAACTCAAAGAACTTTGTCTTCTACCTTTCTGGTGAGAAGGGGAGGGAGGGAGAAAGTTTCAAAGAACAATTAAAATCAAACTATATGAAGGAATTTGAGGATGAAGCTAAATGTGGATTGCAGTGAACAGATAGGATGAGTTAATGGTTCCCAAATTTTCCATTGGTTAAGGCCTCTGGATCTCATTTTTTGGGAAATAACTTCTGTATTAAAAAAATAATCAACCTTTCAGCATGGCTTCTAAGGTCCTTAGAATTTAGGCATAGCATATTCTTTCAGTCTCCCAGTTCACCAATCCCACACCTGTGTGATCCAGCCTTTGTTAGTGATTTCGTTTCTAGAACACACCACATTCTCTAATGCCTCCTTGCCTTTGCACCTGCTGATTTTCCCTCTGGAAATTGTCTCCTCTCTGCCACTATCCCCACAGCCACTCCTCTGTGCTGTGTTTTGAATGAATGAATGAATGAATGATCAAGTGAGGGACAGCCAAGAGCCATGCCAAAGAAAAATAGTTCTATGCCTGAAGTATGATTGCATAAGTAATAGATTTTCCTAGAAATAGATTGACTAAAAAGAAATACTCATAATTTACCTGTTAAGAATATGTATCCCAGATATCCCTCATCACTGCAGTACTAAACAGTGCGGAAGAATGAGAACCAATAAATAGATAAAACAAGGAGAATAGAGCAGGAGCCAGAAACACACGCTCAGGCTCTGAGGAAAAACAAAATTGTCCTCCCAAACTTTTGTACAATCTCTGCAGTGTTAAAGAAATGGGGTGTTGGTCAGTGAACCTGGATAAAAGGCCCTGATTTCTATTCACAGTCACATGAAACAACAGGCAATTACAATGACTAGAGGTTTGTGTAGATTTTAAAATACCTTCTCGAATTATTGAACACAGACTGGTCCCCTCCTCTCTTTCCTCCTAAGGCTTTGAGCCACCTTGAGCCAAGAGATGTATCGGATTTTTTTCCAGTCCTGACATCATGTGATTTTGAAATCTACTCTAATTCAAAGGCCCAAAGTGCATTTTAAAGATTTGAATATGGGGTTCAGCTGCCAAAGCCACCCCTGCCTCCAGGTGTTGCTATTTTCAGAAGGTGAGGATGAGGTATGCTAGGCCTTTGTTCCCTGCACTCCACCGAGGCTGCTGCTGTCCAGGTGATGGTGTCAAACCCAGTGGCCTGTTTTAAGTCCTCATCTTACGTGGCCCATCAGTAGCTTTTGACGGATAATAACTCCCTCCTTCTTGAAACACTTTCTTGGTTTCCTTCTGATATCTCTTTTTTGATTCTTCATCATTTGACAAACTCTTAACGTTGGAGTACCTATTAGCTCAGTTTGTTAATATCTTCTGTTTGTCTATATTCACTCCCTAAGTGCCATCATTCAGTCTCACGGCTTTTATACATGCTGATGACTTCCAGTTATATGTCTCTATTCCCAGTGATGTACCTAAGCCGGATCGCCTGGGCTCACAAGAGCACATTTCTTCCTAACTCTGCATTCAGTGACAGCGACTTCACCTTGGTAACCAGAAGTCAGCCATGGTAAAGTATTTACACCAAAGAAATTGGCAAACACTACTATATATTGGAACTCTTTTTTTTTTTTCCCAGAAAGCTAGTTGTTAAATACTTACTAGCCCACCATTTTTCCTGAACTCCAGATTTGTGTGTCCAGATGCCTCCTGGATATTTTCTTCTGCAGATTAAACATGTCCTAAACCGAATTCCTCTCTCCCAACCCTGTCATTGTCTCCCCAGCTTTCCCCTCAGTAAGTAGCAACTCCATCTTTCTAGCTGCCCAGGTCAAAATGTTTGAGTCATCCTTGACTCCTGTCTTTCTATCATATCACATATTCAAACACTTAGTAAATCCTATTGGTTTTACCTTCAAAATATATCGAGGATACTCAAAATACTTACTCAAATGACCTGCATAGGACACATGGATTGGATACCAGAGGGAGAGAGAAAGGAGCTGTGTTGCTTGATAGAGCTGACTGATCTAGTCAGGACTGCTTGCTTCCCTTCTCCCCTACTGTGCCCCTCTCCTAGTTGACTGAGTACTCATGGTAAACAAGAGTCTTCTCCACCTCGCTTTATATCAAACTCCATTCATGCATCCTCTTATGTGCTTGTTTCAAAGAGAAATCAACAGCATGGACAGTTTTTATCAGTATCTCTCCCGCATACTTTCAACCACATGGAAGGTGTATATGAATTCAGTATTTTTGCCATTATTCTAGTTCATGCAACACGGGCAACAAGTCAAAGGTGGACTTCCCAGGGAGCTAATGAACCTTAAGCTTCAGGCTCACTTGCTTGGACTCATGTGAGAACTGGGAATGGCAGGGAGTCCTAGAGTGTTCTCTAGGTGAGGAGGAAAATCCAGGTTGCCACTTCAAAAGCAAGCCAAAGGTGCCAGTTACTGAAATCTAATTTGCTGATTATATAATCTGTGAAAAGAAAGTTACCACATATTCTAATTAAATATATTTGAAACATTTAGGAGAGTTTTTTAAAACGGTGCACAAGCCATGTTCCTGATTTCTGATCCAATGAGTTTAGTCCTGGGCTTCCCTGGTGGCACAGTGGTTGAGGGTCCGCCTGCCGATGCAGGGGACGCGGGTTCGTGCCCCGGTCCGGGAAGATCCCACATGCCGCGGAGCAGCTGGGTCCGTGAGCCATGGCCGCTGAGCCTGCGTGTCTGGAGCCTGTGCTCCGCAACGGGAGAGGCCACAACAGTGAGAGGCCCACGTACCACAAAAAAAAAAAAAAAAAAAAAAAGAGTTTAGTCCTGATTTTATTTGGACCTTCCCAAGAGTTTATACCACATTGTTACCTGTCCTACATGTGTAACTGGAACTTTGACAACTCCCCATCAAATTAACTCAAAGCAGTAATACAGCAGTGATTATCCCCAGAATATATTAATGACATAAAATGGGATTTCAGAAACATCAACCATTAACATCTGCTGAACAGTATTATCTTCTAAATTACCACTTTTTTCCCTCTGACGCTAATGTTTTGGAAGGTTGTACTGCCTCTGTCCACCCAGAAAAGGACAGAGCAGGGTCCTTCAGACTGAGAATACAGGAAAACCACACTGATAGCCTAAGAGAATATTGTCCAAAAAAATTTAAGTTTTCCAATTTTTACAATTCTAGTTGGCTAGCCTTTGAACGGTTGAAGTGCAGATGGGTCATCTCCCTTAAATGTCACCCACTATCCTTTTAATAGCCAACCGCAAAACAAACAGATGGCTAGAGAATGGGGTGGGATGGGGGGTGAAGGGCAGATGGGGAGGGAGGGAATGCTGGCTGGAAATAACTCAGTTCTTGATTTAGCAAGTTGTGTGTGCAGAACTCTGCTGGAAAAGTTCACAGGAGTTATACTTTTGGTAAGTCAGTAAGATTGGATTACATCTTTAAAATAATTGTTCACATAAATGGACTAGCACAGAGGAGAAGCCTATATTGACTTTCTGTTTACCCAGAAGGGGGAGAAAAGTACAAAACAAGCTTTTCTTTAACTACAATGGCAATCTTCTAATAGCAGCACCGACTTGCTCCAAAATACAGGACTCAGAGGTTGATAATCATCTTTCAGCTCGGGTTATTGCATGCAATTTTTCACATTCATTCAGCTTTCTTCATATAGCTCTTAGTAAAGTAACACTCTTAACAATAAAAGCTTTTATGGAGCCCATTACATTGGAGAGCTAACCACTCCTGTTTTTTTTTTTTTTTTCTTCTTCTTCATCTTCTTCTTTTTATTGGCTCCTTGGAATATTTATAGCTGCCTTTGTTCTCACTGCAAACTTATACATCTGGCTTTGCGTGGCCATTTTCGTTGTTTTTGTTGTTACGATTGGGTATGAAATGGCTAAGTGTGTGTGTATATGTTTGGGTGGCTTCGTTGTTGCACAGGGGAATCTATCTTTATCCTCCTGTCACTGCAACTGTTCATTGTTTCACTGTGTATTGTTCACCCCTGGACTCTTTCCACTGTGAGCTTCATGACATAAAACTTTCTGTGCTGCCATGCTACTTCTTCCTGGTAAACAGGTTCTCTGGTGGAGGGAGTCTTGAGTGAGACTGGGCTTCAGGAACAAAAGCTTGACTCCTTGAACACTGAATGAACAGATCAGGTTCTCTGGTCAAGAGTTTCACAGGAACTCACAGAAGCAGAGCAGGCGCAGTCTGACCTGGATCAAGAAAGAACAAGGGAGCTTGTCCTGTATCTCAGCCTCATGGACACGGGCACAGCATGCGTGAGCAGACAGCCACCTTTACTGCCCCATTAAAGGACTGCTTTTAGGCATTACAACACTGGCACCAAAGTCTCCAAACCCATACTGAACAGCTTGGCATTGCCGTCATAATGTCTCCTGCTATTAAGTTCATCCTCTTATCTGAAAGATGAGAGAGTGACCGAGATGGCTGACTCTAGAGCCAAGGTGTCTAGCCAAGTAATTCAACTCATGGAGCCTCAGTTTTTGCACCTGCAAAATGGAAATAATAATAATATTTGCATTACAGGGTGGTAGTCAGGATTGAGACAATACAAGTAAAGTGCTTAAAACCATACCTGGCCCACAGTAGGATCTTAAAACACTGGATCTTATTAGCCCTCTAATTAGAATGTAAGCTCCACGAGGGTAAATTGGGTCTATTTCTTTCACTACTGTATCTCCAGCACGTAGAACTTAGTAGGTGCCAGTAAATACTTGCTGAGGGAATACCTCACCAGGTTAACCTAAGAACTTGTTCCAGTAAAGGATTCAGGGGGACGAGTTTCCTGAATATCAGGTATAAGGAAGCCACGGACCTGGTTCCTGTTTAGTGCCTATCCATCTAAGGAGGATTTAGTTGAAAGGAGTTTGGAGGTGTTCCACCTCCCAGTATTGCTTCTAGGTCAGTAACCCTCAAACCCATCCAGAAAGCAACACAGGTGATTCCCCAATCCACAAAAATCCATTTCTGTTTTCTGCCTTCCTCACTGCAGAAGAACAGGAGTTGCCTCTCCCCTCCCCCGCATGCCTCCTACTGGATAAATTCTCATCACCCATGGGAGCCATTTCTCGTGACTCCTCTGCTGTGAGGCTCACTTTGAAGGTCTTTGGCATCGGAGGCTATAAAGGATCATGATTCCCTTGTTTCCGGCGCACTGTAGCCAATGTGAACATAAAACTCTTGTTACCAAAGACAATTGGGTATCACAGATCTCTTGGCTTTGAAGGCTGGAGTTTGCCAAGGCAATTTTAGACCAATTTGTTCTTTATTGTACAACTATAGCAGTGTGCTAACGTGGGACTCTTTCTGAATAAGTTTTAGCTGAGGCCGTGAAAACACAAAGCAATAGGTGGCAAGCATGTGTGTAATCGTATTAATCTATAGCTTCATTTCCCTATGGACCCATGCTCACCTTCATGGCTCCTTTAGATAGCTAAATGAGTTAAAGACAAACTTGATCCCTTAAATTCTTTCATGCAAGACAGTCTGCAATACGGGGTCCATGAAGGAACCACAAGTGGCTTTGCTGATGATGGAGTGGGGCAGAGGTGCTCCAGTGTTGCCTTCGCCCACCTCAGGGTTTGCTGTTACCTGATTCTTTCAGGAACTCCCTGGGGTATATGATGATCAGTCAGATGCAGTGAGTGGGTCACCAGTGCTCAGTGTCATGGAACAGGCCACTCCCCACCCAGAAGAATGTGAGCATTGTTGCAGAGATCAAGAATTTACTGGAATATTAACCACTGCCTGGTAGCCCTAGGGAATCCGGAAAGTCACGGACTGCTTCAGCCCAGCTCAGGACATATACAGGAAGATGCTTCTTGCTTCTGTAGTTGCTGCAAAGGAAGCAGTTGGGTCATTCAGGTGTATTACCAGTGGTCCGTGGGTATGGAAGGCATTTCTAGCACAAAGGAGACATCAGTAACCTCTGGCTGATTCTGTCCTCACCTTCTCAGTGACCGCGCTCTCAGGTAGCAATTAGGGAATGTTTGTGCTGCTGAGCTCAAATTTAGCTTGGGAAGCATTGAAAAAATACAGGTTCCTTGTACTCATGTGACATATAGTTGAGAATGGATTTTTGAAAACCTAAGGACATTCTCTAAACAACAGAGAGGCACATGTTTTAAAAGGAAGAGACAGAGATTCAGGATGTGAGGTCTTCTTTGGGACAGGAAACCCAAAATACAAAGAGATTGAGACTGGGCAAAAGGTAGAGGAGGGCAAGTCAGAAGATCTTGGCTAGAGCCACCAAGAACACTGTCACAAAGACATGACCAATGTGGAATTTGCCCAAGTGCCTTTAGGGAAAATCTCACTTGAACAGCCCTGTCCCTTTAAGGGCAGTCACTCTGGCCCACTGCACATTTGTTAAAGCTACATGACAGACCCCCCACCCCACATCAGCCTTTATCCATTTCAGGAGCTAGAGAAGCAAAGGCATGAAAATGCAACTTAAATACATCCCTCTTCTTGTATGAAATAAGGCCAGGCCTCCTGCAAGCTTTGTGGTGTATTCCTTCTATGTAAGCCTGAAAGATCAGCTGACACTCACTACACTGAGTTAGCTCAGTTTTAACTAAGTCAAAATGAAGGAAGTTTAATAAAACTTTGGTGAAGTATTGAAATGTAAATTCCAAATATTGTGATATCTATCATTATAGAATAATCTAGTACAGAGAAACAGGGGTTAGTGGTGGGTGCCAGGCGTCTCTGATTTATCTTTCTAAAATAATGGGAAAATTTGTGTTTTGAGTCACTGTAAACTGCTCTAAATAACCATGCTGTGTCTTACATCACACACACACGAAATAATGGTTTTCTCTAAGATATAGCCAGATACAGCCTTGGTGGTTCTGATTTCTAGCAACAGCTCTTTGATCACCAGAAACTTTGACCTTGAGGAGCTAGAGCAGTGATTCTCAACCACAGCCCGCCAGGGGACATCTGGCAATGTCTAGAGATAGTTCTGAGTATCACAAATTGAGGTGGGCTGGGGAGAAGAGGGGGAAGGGATTTGCTACTGAAAACTAGTGGGCAGAGATCAGGGATGTTGTTAAACATCCTGTAATGCACAGCACAGCATCCCCCCGCCCCACATAGAATTATATGGAACAATGTTCTTAGTGCCACAGTTAGGAAACCCTGAGATAGAGTCTTAAAGGTGAGCCTGGTATATTGTTATAAAAATATTCATGAGTTATTAACAAGGAAAATTTCTCAACCAGGTTATCTTTTGGAAAATGTGTATAATATCATAGCAGCTTCAGCTTAATAGAAAAGAAAGATAAAATGTTTAATTAAAGTAAAATAATTTTAATTACTGATGGTTTTTAAGGAAGTAAGTCTTCTTGAAAACATAGTGATATCCCTAACTTAACGTGAAGAATGATACAGTAAACTTGTCTTTCCAGTAATAACTCACCAACCCATAGGTGGATACCTGGGGCATTTTGTAAGTACAGACAGTGTATGCAGCACTGCCTGCTCTCCTGTGGGCAGCACATCATGTGATTTCTCATTATAGTGCCTGCAGTACAGATGTCAAATTATCCAATCCCAAAGCATCTTTCTTTGAGTTTATGGAAAGTTGCTCGAGAGGCACAATGTGCATGACAAGCACCCCACGTATGTGGGGACAGATTTCAGAGGAATAAAATGCGTTCTAACAATTCTCTCTTGTAAAACTGTATCCCATGTATGCAAAGGCCATCTTTCCTGCAGTTTTTTGTTTGCCACGTGTCTTAGTCCGTTCAGGCTGCTATAACAAAAGACCACAGACTGGGTGGCTTATAAACAACAGAAATTTATTTCTCACAGTTCTGGAGGCCATAAGTCTGAAATCAGGATGTCACTGTGGTTGGGTGAGGGCCCTCTTCCAGGCCTCAGACTTCTCACTGTGTCCTCATGTGGCAGAAGGGACTAGGGAGCTCTGTGGGGTCTCTTTTATAAGAACGCTAATCCCATTCATGAGGGCTCTACCCTCATGACCTAAGCACCTCCCAAAGGCCTCACCTCCTAGTACCATCACATTGGACATTAGTATATCAACATATGAATTTGGGGGGGACACAAACGTTCAGACCATAGCACCATGATTACATCAAATGATGCCCCAACTTCTCTCCCTTAGGCTTTATTTGCCTTTCTCCTCACTGCAAATATAAGTGATCAGGAGTGTGATATTATATAAATCTTCTTTACCATTAGTCTTTGGAAATGAAGCGTATTATTTGTTCAGAAAATTATATCATGTTTGTATGGAATTAATTTGTTCCCACTAGGCTGCAATTTTTAGGAGGAGGCACCCAATGAAAATAATTCTTGGGAGACAAAACATATCAACATAGAGGCAATATTTATATCATGAGCTTCTATAATATGGAAAATTAAATATCACCCTCCAGTCTAATGACTTAGTGCCCTAGAGAAACATTAATGCTGGTTATGCAGGTCTACTTGAGAAATGCATATCAGACTCTATTCTCTGATAGCACTGTATTCATCCCTCCACTCATTCAAAAAAAATATATTGAGTGCCTTCCACTTGCAAATGTTGTACTGGGCAGTATATGGGATATAGTTCTTATGATTTGCTGGGAAAGTTTTACTTATGACACTTAAATTACAATTTATAATTGTGATTGTGTCAATAAATGGATGAATTACTGTTGTGTTTCATTCATTCATCCATTCAACATATATGTGAGATACCTCTATGTACTAGGAATTATGCTAAGTTCTAAGCACACCAAGGCTTTTTATTATTAAAGTCAATAATCCTTATTTAAGTAGGACAGGCATACAAACTTTCCAGGTTAGATAAAAACCAGCCGTGGTGGAAAATGTGGGCGGCACTCAGCCTCCATTTTAACCTCCTTCTGCTGAGCCTTCCTCTACTGCAAGCAGCTGGGAAGCTAAATGCCTTGTTTTCCAGAATCCCTTGCAGCTGGAGTCCTGAGTGCCAATTAGATGCTCTCACACCGGACCTGAGAGGGAGACGCACGGTGGAAGCCATTTTCCTGCCGCTTCTCCAGCTTTCTGCGGGCAAGGGGCCTCGTGGAGGTGCTGGGTTTCCTGCCGCAGTTTCTCAGTGACCAGCCAGTAGCTTTGTGGGCGCTGAGAGGAAGATGGGGTAGTCGTGACAAGCAACAGCTTCCTGAGCCTGAGATGAAAGTTCCAGTTAACAAATCCAGCGGATTCTCCACCTTCCTGATTGTGGCAAAGCAGGCAGCTTCCGCGATGGGCCACTTCGGAGGTGTGATTCTGAGAGCCGTTCCTGAAGGACCCGTCGGGAGCCCATGTCTCCAGCCCTTCCAGCAATTTTGTAAGTAATTAATTCTCTGTATTCATTCTGCTTTAAATAGCCTAAACAGAACACAAACTTTACAGTGAAGCCACAGGAAATACAGACGTCGGTCGGCCCTGTTGGGGGCCATGAGGAGAGCAGCCAGGCTCATGCTTTAGGCACTTGTGGGATCTGAGTCCCGTGGGGCAGATTAAAGTCAGCAGGGTCTGCTTTGCCAGGCTGAGTCATTTCCCTTGTCCTTCGGGCACTGGGGGGGTGGGGGGGACTTGGCAAGTTTTGTGCTGGGGAGTGACATGGTGGTGAGACCCTGGGAAACAGACTATGCTCTGTTCATCTTTGTATCCTCAGTGCCTGGCAGTGTGCCTGGGGCATGTTAGCCCTTGATAAGGATTAGATGCTAAATGATGAGAGTAGTGCTTTAGGAGCATTGATCAGGTTAAGAACGAGAGAGTAGGCAGGGAGCCATCAGCGTTATGTAGGCATGAAGTTAAAGGAGTCTGGAAGACCATGCAAAGGATTTGACACAAGACTCAACAGGCACTAGGGACTGTATCAGTCATGATTCAACGAGAGAAGCAAACCCAGTAGGCGATAGTATAGTATGAAGAGATTTACTCAAGGAATTTGCTGACGCAATTGAGGGGGGCTGGGAGGCAAGTCTGAAATCCTTAGGGCAGGCGGTCAGGCTGGAGCTCTTGGGTCCACAGGTGGAATTTCTTCAGAGAAGCCTCTGCTTGCTCTTAAGGCATTTCAGCTGATTGAATCAGGCCCACCCAGATTTTCGAAAATCTTCTTCCTTAAAGTCACCTGATTAAGGACTTGAATCACATCTACAAAACACCTACAAAACAACACCTCGGGCTTCCCTGGTGGCGCAGTGGTTGAGAGCCCGCCTGCCGATGCAGGGGACGCAGGTTCGTGCCCCGGTCCGGGAAGATCCCACGTGCCGCGGAGCGGCTGGGCCCGTGAGCCATGGCCGCTGAGCCTGCGCGTCCGGAGCCTGTGCTCCGCAACGGGAGAGGCCACAACAGTGAGAGGCCCGCGTACCGCAAAAAAATAAAAATAAAAATAACACCTAGATTAGTGTTTGAGTAACTGGGAGCAGTAGCCTAGCCAAGCTTACACACCACAAATGCCATCACGGTGACCAACTGAAGAAAGGAAATAATAGAAAAGGGTGAGGAAGGAGTCCGATGTAGCAGGTCTATCTACTCCTTTTGATGCTCCAGCATGCAGATTGGAAATATTTTAAAGCTCACTCGGGTAGCAACCTGTTCAACTCCATGAGATTGATGGAGGTGCTTTACGGTTGAATTCACTAATAAGCAGAAAAACTTCTCCCCTAAGATTAAAGTAATTTATTATCCAAACTGGGGCAGTATTGAGAATAAAAGAGGTCCTGTTAATAACTATGTTGGGGCCACTAGCAAAAACCAGAACAGTCCCAGGCAAACCAGAACACTTTGTCCCCCCACTCAGCCAGGGATGAGGTTTGGGTCCTCCTTTGAGCCCAGCTCGCAAGGTTTCTTCAGTATATGTGGATGTACAGTATACCTTGCTGCCCACTTTTAATGTTGCAGTAGGGGGAAAAGGTGCCATTAAACACAGAGCTTTGTTAAGTTTGTTAAAATTCACATGGAGCAATTTTATTAAAACTGGAAGATCATTTTAAAAAGCAAGAATTTTTTTTCCCTTGAATGAACCAATTTACAAGTGAAAGGATTATATTAATAAATATTAATGGATAACAAAGGCCTCTGATACCATCCGTGCCAAGTGATACAGTGATATTACAGAAGTAAGAGGCCCCAGGGTATAACAGTTAGGAGCCTGACTTTGGAGTAAGACTGCTTTTGATTCATATCCCAATTCCTTATTTATTGATTATGTGAATTTGAACAAGGTGCTTATTCTCTCTCAGCCTCAGTTTCCCTACCTGTGAGTTGAGGGTAAAAATAAAGCCCGTATCATGGGAGCATTTGAGGATTAAATAAAACAATCCTTGTTAAAAATGTTTGACAGAGTGCCTGGCACATAATAAATTTTCTATAACCATGAGTCATTATTATTGTAATATAGCTATGCAATCTTTGAACTGAAATATCAAATAAGATTTTTTCAGGCAACACAAATACTACTCTTGTATTTATTTTTAGGACTATTACTATTTGGTAGGATTTTGTTTCTGTTTAATAGCATGTCCATTTCAATTCTGTTATCCTGATGGCAACACCATACTGTATCTGGAAATATCCTTCCATATGACATACCTCTCCCAGAGCAATATTAGGCATTACATCCTCCACATCTTTGAAACCTTTTTCATAAATGTGGCTCTTACCCATGAAGTGTAATTATTGAATACAGCTCTGTTTTTGAGATTTCTGCTGAGAGACAAACTAGCAAAAGCATAGCACTGTTCACCCTTACTAGAAATGATGGGGAAAAAAAGAGCTTTCCCACTATGCTTTGTACTTTATGAGACTGTCTCTAGATAATTCATTAGTTCTAAAGTGACATGAAAATCAATTAATTTTAATGGTGGATAACAGATTATGGTATTTAATAGTTCATCTAATTTCATGAGGCAAAGTGAATTAGACAATGCAGTGTAAATCTAATAAGGGTTGTGAGAGCTCATTTGACTGTCAAATGCAAAGATGAATGCATGTGTCAGGAATTAGATAAAAAACTAAAGCATTCTATATGAAGTCTGTACACAGTTTATATACAGATTTAAGTTAGAAGCTTTAAGGAACATAAAACATTATCCCCCTTTAGCTTGCTCTTAGAACTTATTTATTAAGCACTTACTATCTAATCTATGGTGTCTATTAAAATAGCACAGAAAGATACATGCATCCCTCTCCCATCTTTTTTTTTCCTCTATGAATATAAGTAGAATAACTTAGAAATGTTGGTGGTAAAAAGTTCTTCATGAAAGGTTGTTTATGAATAATTGAAATGATGGAGTACCAGCCTGTTGATGGGTTCCATTCATCTGTGTGATATTGAAAATAGCCTATTTTCTCTGAAAACGTTTTTTTTATTATTCTTAAATAAGCCCCTTTAAACTCAGAAACGCAGCCACTTCTTCTTAAGATTTAGCACAGTTGAGACTTTGGGTGAATAACTCCCTCCCTACCCCGAGGAACTCAATTTACAGCCCAGTTTCCATTCCCAATAGAACAGAATGTACAAAGGCAGCTTCGCTAGAAAGTTTCTTTTTCAAATGCTGTTAAGTGGTTTCTTTGAAATAGTTGCAGCTCTACAGTAGAGGAATCAGGAGGTCACAGTTGCCTGGTTTCTATTGATTCTCCTAGTTAATAAAGAGTTAAACAGTGAAGTGTGGTCTTTTATTTTATTTTATTTTTTTTAAAGGCATTTTGAAGGTGCTGGAGAGGGAAGGCCTGGTCCTAAGTGGTCATGTGGCTACCGCCATTCATCTTGGTAGTGACTATCTGTCAAAAGTGGCAAGAGTCCCTGTTAACAGCCCTGACCTAAGCAGTAATGAAGGGAGAGTGCACGGCAAAGTGTCCATTATCAGCAGGTCGGGAGCAGTAAATTGGAGCAGTTTGCTTCAATCTTGCTGCAAGTTGAAATGTAAGATAGGTGGGGAATCAGCAAGAGGCAATTTTATCCTATGATCATTTTTGTCAGATCGCATCAGAGTGGCAACTTAGTTCGATGCATGATTTCAATTAACCAACTCTGGCCGTAATGCTTCCACTGCCGGGGGAAGCTCTTTTCCGAGCCTGGGTTCCTCATTATTTCTTATTTCAACCCACCTGAGTACCCACTGGTGAGAGAAACTGTGAGGTTACAGAATAGGAAGTGGCATGTGTGGATGACAGCCGCTGCCCCTGACCTCGCCTCTGGACAGCAAGCATCACAGTGTCCTGGGTGGCTCTAAATGCTACCTTGATTATCTGCAATTTTCTTAACTCATAAATCTGTTTTTAAGGACCTTCAACTCTGGATTTTAAATATGTTGAACTTGCATGTTGTTTACTCTTTGACAGAAGAATTAGCCTTTTGCATGACAGTTTTAGGGAGGGTCAGGTCACAAAAATCTGTACTTGTGCTAAGTCACATGAAGCTGCTCACAAGCACAAAAAAAGTGAGTGTGAAGCTGAAGACGGAAGCTCTGTTAACTCTCAGATCCCTGGGAACTATTTCCTAGATGGCCTAAGTGAATACTGGGTTCAATGCTTCTACAAAACATATGCATATGTACATAAGGAAAACCATCCCTGCTCTCAAGGAATCCACAATTCAGAACAAGAAATAAGACATACGCCAACAGCTGTAATAAAAGTAGGAAGATCTTATAGAAATTTAGAAAGATCACTTTTGGATGGGGAAATAAGGGCAAACATCAAAAAAGATAAACATTTAAACAGGGTCTTGGTGAATGGGAGGATATTTCCAGGTAAAATTGGAGTTTTAGTTTTATATAGCAGCCTAACCAATTACCACACATTCAGCTGCTTACAACATGACCAGTTTATTAGCTCACAGTTTCTGTAGATCAGGACCAGGGTTAGCTGGGTCCCTTGCTCAGAATCTCATTAGGCTGAAATCAAGGTGTTAGCCCGGGCTGCAGTCTCATCTGAGGCTTGGGTCCTTCAGCTAAGCTCAGGCAGGTGGTTGGCAGAATTTAGTTCTTTGCAGTTGTAGGACCTATTCCCCGCTCTCTCACTGGCTGCCACTTAGGGGTCATTCTCAGCTCCTAGAGGCCACTCGCCATTCCCTGCCACGTGGTTCCCTCTACAACATGAGTTTGCTGCTTGGAGACCAGCAGGATTGAGCTGAGGAAGGGCCCAGCCCCTCTTCAGCACTTACCTGATTAGGTCAGCCCCATGCAGATGACCTCCCTGTTGATTAACTCAGAGTCAACTGATGAGTAACCTAACCACAAGAGTGACGTCCCAGCATATTCACAGGTTCTGTGAGGTGGGGGGGACAGTACAAGGTGCGTATATAGGACGTGAGCATCTGGGGACCATCTGGCATGGCACTGTAGAAAGAACAGCTCTTGAGAAAAAGGAGGGAGAGGGTGTGGGCAGGAAACACTAGGGTTGTTTGTGAACGGATGATGTGTCAGAGTTTTCTCAACCAAATGAAAAAATGGAGGTGGTTGGGGAATATTGGCCTAGAAAGTGACTTTAAGTCCATGAAGCATCTTAAATTTCAGAGTGCAAACTCACCAAAAGTTTTTAAGTGGTGACATAATTACCATCATGATTTTTAGAAACATGATTCTTGTGTCCTAGACGGATTGAGAGAGAAAGGAGGGTTTAGTTTGTCTCTCTGTACAAGGATGGAGGCTCTGAAGACAAGGTATTGCTTTTGTTTGCTGCTGCAGCCCCAAGTGGAGCATAGTGGGCACCTGTTACACATGTCAGGTGAACGAATGAGTGTTGTGAGCAGAACAGACAGGGAACAATTGTCATAGTCCGGCTGAGTAATATTAAGGGAGGAATTAGGGAGGCAGCAATGGAAAGGGAAAGGGGGAGATGTATTGAAAAGATATTGCAGAGCTATAAGCAATGGGCTTTACAAACATGTGGAATAGGAAGAAAAGAGAAATCAAAAGTGATATCAAGATGTATAATGTGGGTTCCTGGGAAAGTAGAAAATAATGGAAAAGAATAATTATACCTATGCAGAGAGAATCACCAGTTGTTAATCTAAACTTTTTACTTTCCAGACAGATTTTTGGTCCTGTGTAGACAGCCCCAAACTGCATTCGCTAATGGTATATATTTTCCCACTGGCCTGTAGTTATTTTATTTTCCAGTTTTTCAAGACATGATTGATATACACTATATAAGTGTAAGGTGTACAGAATAATGATTTGATTTACGTATATTGTGCAATGGTTACCACAATGAGTTTAGTTGACATCCATCATCTCATAGATACAAAAAAGAGAAAAAAGTGTTTTTTTCTAGCGATGAAAACTCTTATGATTTACTCTCAGCAACTTTCAAATATACCATTACAGCTGTGTTAACTATAGTCATCATGTATATTACATCCCCATTATTTATGTATCTTATAACTGGAAGTTTGTATCTTTGACAGCCTTTATCCAATTCCCTTTCCACACCCTCGACCTCTGGTAACCACAAATCTGATCTCTTTTTCTATGAGTTTGGGTTTTTGTTTGTTTGTTTAGATACCACATATAAGTGAGGTGATACAGTGTTTTGTCTTTCTCTCTGACTTATTTTACTTAGTATAATGCCCTCAAGGTGCATCCAGGCTGTTGCCAATAGCAGGATTGTCTTCTTTTTATGTCTGAATAATATTTCGTTATATACATAGTGCATCTTCTTTAATCATCCATCAGTGGACACTTAGGTTGTTTCCATGTCTTCTCTATTGTAAATAATGCTGCAATGAGCATGGGAGTGTAAATACCTCCCTGAGAGAGTGTTTTAGTTTCCTTAGGATATATGTCCAGGAGTGGAATTGCTGGATCACATGGTAGTTCTATTTTTAATTTTTTGAGGAACTTCCATACTGTTTTCCATAGTGGCTGCACCAATTTACATTCCCACCATCAGTGCACAAGAGTTTCTTGTACACATGCTTTTCTCCACATCCTCACCAGCATTTGTTATCCCTTGTCTTTTTGATGATAACCATTCTAACAGGCATGAGATGATATTTCATTGTGGTTTCAGTTTGCATTTGCCTAATGATTAGTAATGTTGAGTATCTTTTCTTGTACCTGTTGGCTATTCATATATCTTCTTTGGGAGAATGTCTATTCAGGTCCTTTGCCCATTTTTTTTTTTTTTTTGTGGTACGCGGGCCTCTCACTGTTGTGGCCTCTCCCGTTGCGGAGCACAGGCTCCGGACGCGCAGGCTCAGCGGCCATGGCTCACGGGCCCAGCCGCCCCACGGCATGTGCGATCTTCCCGGACCGGGGCACGAACCCGTGTCCCCTGCATCGGCAGGTGGACTCTCAACCAGTGCGCCACCAGGGAAGCCCCCTTTGCCCATTTTTTAATCGAATTGTTTGGGATTTTTTTGCTATTGAGTTGTATGAGTGCTTTATACATTTTGGATGTTAGCCAGTTATCGACATAGAGTTTGCAAATACTTTTTCCTATTCTGTAGGTTGTCTTTTCATTTTGTTGATCACTGCTTTTGCTGTGCAGAAACATTTTACTTTGATGTAGTCCACTTGTTTGTTTTTGCTTTTGTTGCTTGTGCTTTAGGTGTCATATCTAAAAAATCATTGCCAGGAAACTTTTCCTGTTTTCTTCTAGGTGTTTTATGGTTTCCAGTATTACATTTAAGTTTTTAATCTATTAGATTTAATTGTTGTGAGTGGTGTAAGACAGAATAGAGATATAGTTTTATTCTTCTACATGTGAATATCCATTTTCCTAACACTGTTTATTGAAGAAACTCTTTTCTCCATTGAGTATTCTTGGCTCTTTTGTCAAATATTTTAAGTATTTGATTTAAAAGATAAGCACACCTATAGATAGGTAGGTAAATGTTGCTTATCAGTGACATATATACATTTACAATTTATATATG